>NC_033633.1:3617979-3628114 GCF_001540865.1 Ananas comosus | reverse complement strand
GATTCCTGCATTCGTACTCGTACCTTTTTTTTTGATAATGGAGCCTCGGCATTCTTTTGTTAACAGAGCATTTGCATTGTTCATGTCTAGAGTTAGGGGCATTGTCACAAGGCACCGAGAGTGCAGATTCCGAACCATGTTTTACAGGTTGCAGAGTGTTGATTGCGTCCATGTCCGGTGCAGTTGGATGTCGTCGGATCAATAAGCCCGAGATCCTGTTTGGTGCTTAGGCAGCTGCAGACTTTGACGTTGTGGCTCGGTATGATTGGCGGCGCGGTACAAGGCACTAATCGACGTGGAGCGAGGACGGTGACGTTCCGCGCAGCCACGGCCAGGAGGAGTTTACTTTCACGAAGGCTGCAGGCACGCTGTTTGCCACCTGATATCTTCGCGAGGCTCGCGACAGATGCGGAGCTACGGGTGTAATTGCTTTCTTAGGCGACCAGTCTGTGAGGTACCTACAGCGTCGACGCCGGACTCGAGAATTAAATTTCCTGTCGTCCGCGGAGTTTCCGAAATGTGTTTCCCGCCTGAGTTTGAGACGTGCCCTGCCGGAGAGGAGATTGAGTTTGTGATTGTATGTAGTTCCTGGAACTGACCAATCGCAAAGTTACCTATCGGATGCGCCGGTATCAGAAGCTGAAGAGAGCTAAATGGCACAGCTTCCAGGATTTGATGGATAGAGGGTTCGGTGAGGCCCAGTGTGCTCGCTGGGAGTGCCAGTGTTATTTGTAAAAGAAGACAATGATGGTTCGCATCAGGTTATTGTGGATCACGCGGCAGCTGAATAAAGTGACATGGACCAGGATCGAGGCAAGGGCGTCGCGAGTTAGAGCCCTACCCGACGTGCTGAGCTAGAGGTGCCCCTACTGCAGGTAGATGTTTTGTTTCGAGTTTATGTACATAGTTGACTTAACTCGCCAGTGCGAGTAGCTCTGTATTTTGGATTTGAACTATGTATATGAAACTCTGTTTGTTTAGCTTCTGTTTTCTCTAACAGCTCTCTACTACTGTTCGTAGTAGTGTTTGACTTACAGGTACAGCTGTCGCTTCGTATACAGGAAAAATTTCTTTGTATACGGCGGATTTATCGGCGTGCCCGGGGAACGTGTAATCCGGGGCGTGACATTATCTACCACGTGCTAGCCATGATAATCCCCTAAACATATCAATATCAATATCTATATCAATATACCGACCGTCCCTGGAGCAAGTGGCAAAAGGCTTGGTGATTGGTACCCGAGACCCAGATTCGAATCATATTTGATTCATATCTCCAGCTAAATTTATTTCTAAATGAAATAAACGAAGCGGGTAGCGTGCTACCTATCTCTCAAAAAAAAAAATCTATATCTAGTATTAAATTTTAGTGAAATTATAGAGTTCTCCCGTATCCAACTAGTTCGTATGAAAGGTCCTACTTCGATATCAGGTTACTGTATATTTTAAAATAATTTTTTTTTAAAAGTAATGAAGCGGATATCATGCTACCATTCTCTCTAAAAAAAAATAAAATTTTTTAAAGTTATATTATTATATATATTATTTACTTTGTGAAATCAAATTAATTTTAAAAATTCTAATCTTGCTATCTAATATTTCAACTTATTTAATTTAAGTCATTTAATAACATTTTTATTAGAAAATTTAAATTTATTATCTATTTTAATAAATTTAATTGTAATATATCTAACATCATTCACGTGACTACAGCCCCAATTAAAATGAATGGTGCGGCCAAATTTTGTAATATAATAGTTGTCATATATATCGGATCAAATAAGTAGCTAAACTGTTTTGATTTTTTTTTTTTTTTTGATAAAAACGTACCGAATTTATCTGAACCGGAATCGACTAATTTTGATTTTAGTGCTCAACTTTTCAATTTGTTTGATTTCAATCCGCCAATGGTATTTGACTTCAAAAGTTAAACACTGTTTATTTTTTTACAGATTTAATTACATACTTTATGCTATTCTATAAGCAATTATAAATTTATTAAAATAAATAATTAGTTTAAATTTTGAAATGAAAAATATTGTTTACTGGATCAAAATCAAACAAATTGAAAGATTAAATAGTAAAATAAAAATTTAAAAAAATTAAATAGCTGATTCAAAATGATTCATAGTTCAAATAAATTTTCTTTATTTTTAACTTTTTTAATAAAATCTCAATTAATGAGGCGGTGAATCAGTACAACATTAATATGTAAAAGAAAGAAATGCTAACATATTTCTTTTCCATCGCAGCAAAATATATTTATAAAATCTGATCAAATTGAGTTACTAAGTAATTATCAAATTTAATAAATTTATCTATCAATATCGAAATTAATTAGCTCTGCTAATATAATCCAGCTGCTCTGAGTTTCATCTCGCTTAATGGTGTCCAAGAACTTTCTCAGACACCATTCGAATTTGGAATAACTACTTATATACCTTTTAAAACTTCTGAAATATTTTATATATTTTTACTTTTTTATATTAAATATCCCTTATAGATTTTGTTATTATTCAAAAATAATTTTGCTGTTAGTACCTGATAAGTTATCTCGGATTAAACCTGACTTAAATTTCTACCAAAATTTAAAAAAAATCAAAATACTTCTTTTCTCCCTAACCTACGAGCAAAAAAAAAAAAAAAAAAAATACTAACTCTAAAAAAAGGTATATTTGAAATGGCAAAAAGTCAAAATAATTTTTTGGCTTAACTACATAAAACCTCCCTGTCAAAATTCGATTTTTCACTTTCTCTTCATGTTATTTAAAACCCTACACTTTACCCCCTTACAAAATAAAAAATATTCACAGGGGGTACGGTGTGAACTATGATGACAAAATGATAATTTTGCCTCTCACCATTTTCGTCTCCGCTCTTATCTTGCTCATCCGTCACCTTGATCGGCCACGGTTAGCGCCTCGATCAGCCGCGATTTCTCTCTATTTTCTTCATACTCCCCTTGTCCTCCTGCACCCTCGTCGCCCCTCCATTTCGGCGACAGTAGGGAGGAAATCGAGGTGGGCATGAATGGAAAGGTGGGCAAGGGCAACGAGGATGAACGCAAGGCGGCGGAGGAGGGCGAGGGGGTGTTTATGGGCGCGGACGGAGATGTAGGCGAGGGCGCAGCAATAATAGAGAGGGCGGAGGATATTTTTGGCATAAAAAATATTTTATAATGGAACCTTAACGGATCACTAACGGTAAGGGGTGAGGTGAACATTTTTCATTTTATAAAATAGCAAAGTATAGGTTTTTAAATGACAGAGGAAAAAAGTGAAAAATCGGATTTTGACGGGGGATTTCTGTAATTTAACCTAATTCTTTTGCCTCTAATTTAAGAGTAAATAAGAAAAGTTTATGCGGTGGAAAGGTATATTTGAAGGGATGAAATAGTAATTTCACAGAGATAACGAGTTTCACTAATAGAATTTAACTCCTCGGATATATTAGAAAGAACTTAGAACATTAAAAAAGTATTTTTATATAGGAATAATTGCCCATATATCCTTCTAAATTTCGAAAATATCTAATTTATCCTTTCTTTTTTTTTTATTTCCAATATATCCCTATTATGTTCCTCCGTTATTCAAAAATACCACCGCAGTTGCTAGCCGTCAAGTTATATTGCGTTAAACGTGAGTTAAATGTCTAGCAAAGGTAAAAAAAGAAAAAGAAAAAAAAAAAAAAAAACTTCTTTTATCCTTAACTTTAGGGCAAATAAAAAAAGTTGGTGATGGTAGAAAGGTATATTTGAAAAGATCAAAAATCAAAATACTTCTTTTGCCCTAATTTAAGGACAAATAAAAAAAAACTAGTGATGGTAGAAGAGTATGTTTGAAAGGACAAAATAGTAATTTTGCAGAGATAACAACGATTGGTAATTTAACTCTAGAAATATATTTGAACTAACTTAAAGTGTAAAAATGTTATTTTAATATTAGCCTTTTAAGAGAAGTATAAATTAGAAAATTGAAAAATTTTCAGAAGTGTATAAGCAATTGCCTTTTTTATATAAACCTTCTAAGCGCGGAGTAAATAAAAAAAGTTTGAAAATTGTCCATTTAAGACAGTAGGTAGGAGTGACAAAGATAGAGCGAGAGGAGGAAGGAGACAAATTACGAGAGAGCGATTGGTGTTTATTCTTCTTGGTATATTGTCCATTCATGCTCAACTGCATGAATGAGTGATTAGGGTTTGATTACTTCCTAATTAAACACGAGTAGCCGCCAATATTTTGATAACTCTGGTGCTATTTTTTTTTTCTTTCCTTTTAAAATCACCCCAATATATCCATCTCTATCTTAAGATAATTTTGGCGTTTAGTTTATAGAAATGGTTATCAAACATCACACGTCTTCGGCTACTGAGCAATCTCTCGTTAATATTAGCTAGCATAATAATTCATATGATGCGACCAATAGATAATTAGAGAAAACAATGATGAAAGACGCGATGATAAAGGGTGAGATGCATTTTGCTTATGAAGGAAGGTAACAGAAAAAGAAAGTGGAAGAGGAACAGTTCAGCCCAATGTAGAGGTGTGACCGGTTCGGTTCAAGTAAAAAAAAAAAAATCCGTTTTGGTTCGAGTAAAAAAAGAAAAAAAATATATAGAGAAATTGAACCGGTTTGAGAAAGCCCACACTCAATAATAATTGATTTCATTTAAACAAAAAAAGAGAAAAATAAGTGGAGGACATGAACCGGTTCAGGATGGAGTACCCGTACCCATAATGAAGGAAACGGGAAACGTTAGAATATGACAAATTTAGAAAGGATAATATATATAGGTAATAGTTATAGATAATTTGTACATGAAATTTGGGGAAGTAAAGTTTCTTCTTTTTTTTTTTTAGAAAATAGTAATTGTGATCAAATGAAGCTCAAGTTTACTGTATGGATGTTGATATTCGTCAAATACATACAAAATACTCATCAACTTTTCTCTCTACTAAATTTCAAAGTAATGCGCAAATCTACATTTTCAAAATAAAAACAATTATAAACTTTTAAAATATATATATAAATTATTAAAATTTTTAGATTTTATATAATATAAAATTAGTTATTCGGATTTGAATTTTATTTAGGGAGCGGTTTGGTTCAGCGTAAACGAACAGAAAAATTATTTTCGGAATGAAAAATATTTTAATTTCTACTTGTTTGATTCAACGAAAAAAATATTTTTTCTAAATTTTCATTTTTTGCTGTTTTTTTTACGATAACGAAAATTCAAGCTGCGTAAAATTTTTTTCATTCATTTTTTTCACCAAATAAAATAAATATTAATTGTTTTCTTTCAATTAAATAAATATTAATAAAAATTTACTTTTCTATGAACTATACACTACAAAACATAAAAATATTTTCTACCAAAAATTTTTCCTATGAAAAATTAATTTTCATAATTTTATGTTGAACCAAAGAACCCTTAGGATCAATTGAATTCTTCGCCGGCCTCGTCATTATCAATGGCTCTTTCTGACAAATAATTTTAACAAATTTATATTTATATATATGGTCCTTTTCTTGCCACGCAAGCGTCATGTAGGCATTTTTAAGTTAAACATGATAATTGGATCACCGTATTCATATTCACACTATAGTCCCTTTATGTAACTTAGGAACGATAACAAATATAAGAAGAAACACATTGATCTCATCACCGTGTTTAAACACGATAATTAAATCAACATGTTCAACTTAAAAATACCACTTAGGCCCTCGCGTGACAAGAAAAGAATTATTTATACAAATATAAATATATTAGCATCATTTGTTAAAAATAAAATTTAAAGAGCTAAATAAAAAAAAAAAAAGGCCTCATTATCAATCAAGCAATGCTATGTATACACCCCAATAAGTAGGGCTGGCAAACAAGTGAGCCGGCTCGTTTTGACTTGCGTTCAGCTCAATATTCGGCTCGCTCGAGCTCGGCTCGAATTAATTTCAAGTCGAGCTTGAGCCTAAATTTAGACTCGAAATTAATTTCAAGCCAAGCTTAAGTATTACCGGGCTCGCTCGAATTAGGCTCGAAAAGCTCGAAATATATATGTATATATATATAGAATTAGTCTACTATACTATTAATAGTACCGACCGTCCCTAGAGCAAGTGGCAATGGGCTTGGTAGTTGGTACCTGACACCCAAGTTCGAATCCTAGTTGATTCACATTTTCAGCTAAGTTTATTTCTAAATAAAATAAACGAAGCGAGTAGCATGCTACCTATCTCTCAAAAAAAATAAAAAATAAATAAATAAATACTATACTATTAATAGTACCAACCACTTAATTATAATAAAGTTTTCGGCCCTTGAATGAAGGGATATGCGGTTAGAATGATAGTGATTTCATTGAGTTGAATGGGTGGTTAGTTGAATAGTATGATCTATCGGGTGAAACTAGTCAAAGGGGTAGATCTAACGGCACAAAATTCGACAACACTAAGTACTTGGTACTATCAAAAATATAGTAGCCGGACTCTCTCTCTCTCTCTCTCTCTCTCTCTCTCTCTCTCTCTCTCTCTCTATATATATATATATATATATATATATATATATATATATATATATATATATATATATTTCTAGTCCGGCTATTATACTATCTATCGTTCCAATCGTTTTGTGCTATCGAGTTTTCTACCGTTAGATCTACCTATATATATAGAATCTGGCTACTATACTATTAATAGTACCAAGCATTTGGTGCTATCGAGTTTTCTGCCATTAGATCTACCCCTTTTGTCATTTTCATCCGTTAGATCATACTCTTCAACTATCCACCTCCTCAACCCTAGGGGGCTACTATCATCCTGACAACACATCCTTTCATCTAAGGGCTGAAAACCTAATAGCTAGCGGTTGGTACTATTAATAATATAGTAACCTAATTCTATATATATATATATAGGCTAGGTGTACTATACTCTTATGAGTATAGACTCCTTTATACTAATAAATTTTTTGCCGTTGGATGTGCAATTAGGATAATAGTGGTCCTCTAGGATTGAGTGGGTGATTGGTTGAATAGTATGATTTACTGATGAAAATGGTCAAAAGCATAGATCTAACAATCGAAAACTTATGAGTATAAAGAAATCTATACAAATAGGAGTATTGTCACGCCCCGGATGTCTCGTTCCCCGGGCACGCCAACAAATCCGTCGTATACAAAGAAATTTTCCCTGTATACGAAGCGACAGCTATACCTGTAAACATACAATAGTACAAACAGTAGTATAGAGCTGCTCGAGTAAACAAAAGCTAAACAAACTGAGCTTCATATACATAGTTCAAAAATCGAAATACAGAGTTACTCGCACTGGCGAGTTAAGTACTATGTACATAAGCTCGAAATAAAACAACTACCTGCAGTAGGGTGCCTCTAGCTCTGCTCGATGGGTAGGGCTCTAACTCGCGATGCCCTTGCCTCGATCGTGATCCGCGGAAGGCGCAGCAGCCGAAACCTGTGGCTCTACAAAACAGGGGTAACAGCTGGGCGTGAGAACTACTATAAAAACAAGTAGTCCTCAGTGGGTGCCGCCCAAAACAACATCCGTCCACCCACTAAGTCTACAAAAGGGAGCAATAGTAAAAGTAAAATGCTGGAATGAATTCTACAGCTGCTAGTCCGTACACCATCCTGCTCTATGATAACCAACTGTAGGAAATGTCAAAACTGACCCAATCCAATCGGGACTGTAAAGATACTCGTCCCGGGGACTGTGAATACACCCGTCTCTGCCCAGTTGCGACTATCCAGCTACCTCCACACTAACTGGTCGGTGGAGAACAAGTTCAACCGGCATGAGCGACACCAACGCGAAAGTACAAAGCCCGTCTCCGGAGTGGCACTCGTGGGCGCTACTCAATCGAGTATGCAGCGTATCTCTGTCGAGCTCAATTAGGCTCTGTCAAGCCAAAGTCCAAGTAATCGACTCTAACTGGTCTAACAACCAACAAGTAACATGCCCTCGGCACAATCTGACGCCAAAACGGCGAACCGGGTCCACCGTCAACCCCAACGGCGCCCAAAAGTCCGAAAGAGCCCAAACGACCCTGTAAAAATCCACTCGGCATATCAGCACGATCGTAAATGTATCCTAAACTACCTGGAGTACTCGTCTCGAGGATACTGCGACAGTACAATTTTATAACTGTTCTTAGAGCTAAATCAGACAGTTTAAACAAGTGACAGGTCCAAATCGCAGGTTTTCTCCTAATTCAAATTTCAAGTTCAACATATATAACCTACTCAATTTATTACCACATGCTTCAAATTCAGATTTGCAATCTACCATATAATCCATGAATTCGAGCTAGAATGGATCATCCAAAATCGAAATCTATACATGTCGACGATTATGAACTTAGGAGTAAAACCGATGTAAACCCACCTCAAAGCTAATCCCCGGCAGTAGGGAACTCCCTCGACTGCGGCACAACCTGCTGGATCGACTGAAAATGTCCGAGTCTCGAAATCAAGCTATCTCCAAGCTATCAACATCGAAAATTCACAATTAAGTCCAAATACACAACAGCAGAGAAGAGAAGGGTTTCGACCAAGCTAACCTTCACCAAAATCCACAAGTAAGGGCTTCGTGGATTCCTCTCGCAGTCTCGAATCCAACGAATCAAGTCTCGTCGCAAACCGATGCTCCTACGTCGAGTACGAGGTGAAATACTAACAGTCGACGATGAATTTCAGCAAACAACACTTAAGCTCGAATTAATGATGCTTGGAGAAATAACAAAGCAATTCGACGGAACATTCACCTCGACAACGACTAGCACCGACGTGACGTCAAGAACAGCGAAGTCGCACACTCGCCCGGCCTCCGCGCACTGCTCCGGCAACAATCATATCCCCAAACGGCTCCGCGGCGCGACGTCAGCGACGAATCCGAGCTTCTTCCTTGCCTTCAACCGGATGAGGGTGAGAGAGAGATGAAGAAATGCAGCAAGAGGACTTCTCTCTCTCTACACGAAGCTATATAGAGAGAGGGTGTGTTGGTGATACAAACGAGAGAGGGAATTACCTAAATAGCCTTCTACCTACCCCCTTGTACCGGTACACGGGCTCCTGTACCGGTACAAGGGCCAACCCGAGAGCAGCTGAACCAGTGCGCGTTGGTTGTACCGGTACAGCCACGCTGGTTGTACCGGTACAGCAAGCAGAGAATTCTGCTGTTTTGCAAAATTCTTCGCTATAAGCTGCCCTCGCGTCGCACGGAGTCCGTCTTGCGTCTATTTGACGCCAATGCGACTCGGACTTGTCCCGACACTCTCCAGAGCTGCCGACAAGCCGCCACAACAGAACACCAGGGTTCTCACAAGTATAGTAGCCGAACTCTCTATATATATAATTATAAAATATAAAAAATAATATATATTATGTATTTTAATTATATGTTTATAAAATTTAGATTATTGGGCCCACAAAACCAAACCAGCAAAATCCAACTCTAATTGCTCTCTCTCTCTTTTTCACTCACTGATAGAGTCACTTTTCTTAATTTTTTTAATATTATAATATCGTATTTCACGCATTCATTTTGTATGTTGAGCTATTTGACATTTTTTGTATCAAATTTTAGATATGTTTTATAAAAATTAAACTATAGATTGCACGATGTTAAGAATTTCAAGCAGCTCGTTTAGAGCTCGAGCTCGCTCGACTCGAAATTAGGCTTGCTCGAGCTCGGCTCGAATTAATTTCAAACCGAGCTTGAACCTAAATTTAGGCTCGAAATTAATTTCAAGCCAAGCTTGAGCTGAGGTAAGCTCGCTCGAGCTCGGCTTGTTTCCACTCCTACCAATAAGAGTGTATATCATACATCCCATTAGGGCTGGCAAATGAGCGAGCCGGCTCGCGGTCGACTCGCGTTCGACTAGATATTTGGCTCACTCGAGCTCGACTCGAAATTAAATGAGCCAAGCTTGAACAAATAAAAAGGCTCGAAATTCATTTCAAGCCGAGCTTGAGTATTACTCGGCTCGTTCGAACTAGGCTTGAAAGCTCGAAAAGCTCGAAAATATATATATATATATATATATATATATATATATATATATATATATATATATATATATATATATATATATATATAGAGTGAGGCTACTATGCTAT
>NC_033633.1:3577048-3616468 GCF_001540865.1 Ananas comosus | reverse complement strand
TTAAAATTGGGCCAATGTTGTTGGCACATAAAAACAAACCCAATAGATAAATAAAAGAGCAAAATTTTACTAAATTTATATATTTTTCCTTTCTTTCTTTCTTTCACAGAGCTCTAAATTTTCAATATGTTTCTCTCTTTCTCTTTTTCTGTCTCTCACCCTAAGTGACCAAGCCAGAAGCCCTCCAAGTTACCGAGTAATAGTATATGCTCGTCGTTGCCTACCTTGCTATTAATTATATGCTCGAGAAAATATACAGAATATTTTTAAAGTAAAAAATTATTATTCATATAAAATTTTAATTTTAGTTATATATGATTGGATGGTTTAATCTAATATTCATCTATGTAATATATTTATTTTTGAGTGCATAAATAAAAATGAATAATATGGAGATTGAAGGCGGAAGAAAAGACATGTGAGGCTGAAAAGATTAGATATTCAACTCATAAATTTTTTTTTCGTATTATAATATTATATTTCATATAATTATTTTATATTTTGAACTATTACACATATTTTTGTATCAAATTATAGATAATGTTCTATACAAATTAAACTATTGATTGTATGATGTTGAGAATTTCAAGTGGCTCGTTTAGGGCTCGAGCTCGCTCAACTCGAAATTAGGCTTGCTCGAGTTCGGCTCGAATTAATTTCAATCCAAGCTTGAGCTTAAATTTAGGCTCGAAATTAATTTCAAGCCGAATTTGAGCCGAGGTAAGCTCGCTCGAGCTCGGCTCGTTTCCACCCCTATAGTTTCATCATTCCTCAAGTAACATTCTATTTATAGAAACTTTATATACTTGGTGTTGATGCCAAAATTAAAATTCACACGCCGACTTAACCCACGTATAAGCTAAAAAAATAAGGACACGTGGTACATCAGGAGTCGACAATAAGGCGCCTGAAGGTCAAGAGCGTTTAGGCGGGAACGGTTGAGAAGTGGGGCGTAACTTCCATGTGAAGTGGGGNGTTTAGGGCTCGAGCTCGCTCGACTGAAAATTAGGCTCGCTCGAGCTCGGCTCAAATTAATTTCAATCCAAACTTGAACTTAAATTTAGGCTCGAAATTAATTTCAAGTCGAATTTGAACCGAGGTAAGCTCGCTCGAGCTCGGCTCGTTTCCACCCCTACATCCCATCCATTCAACGAATGGGAGTGAATTACTAGTCACATTAAGGGCAGGCTTAGTTCGCCCCCTTTTCACCAGGAATCGAAATTGGAGTGGACAAATTCGTTTGTCCGTATTTGGTATGTGGAATTTTCATTCCGATTCTGATTCTCGGGTGAATAGAAATCCTCCAATTGCCTGTTTTTCTTGAATCTAGATGAAATGGATTTATTCGGATTAAATTTAATTTTTTTAAAACTTATTTTTTGATTAAAACATAAGTTTAAGTTTAAAAATTATATTTATAAGTTTAAATTTTAATTTGAACTTAAATCAAAAATTAAAATTCAATCAAGCATTTCGAATCTAATTTATAAATTTGAATTTAAATTTAAATTTAAGTTAAAATCTAAAATTTTATTTTAATTTTATTTAAAATTTGAATTAAATTTATGGATTCAAATTGAAATTTAAATTATAATTTTAAGTTTGAATTAGAATATATCAAAATTTAATTTTATATTTGAATTATCCGTTCAATTTCAAATTTTAATTTTTTTAAACAATATATTTAAAATTTTGACATCAATTTAAAATTTTGATATAAATTTTTCATATTTAATTTTTAGTTTAAATTTAAATAAATATATTATAAAGATAAAATCGATATATAATAATTTGATTACGTTTCTGATATTTATCTGACCAAATAACAACAATGAAAATAATTTTCATTTCGATTTCGATTCAGGTGGCGAACCAAACAAAATAAGGTAATGGATCATTCCGATTTCATTTTCAATTTATTCTTGTTTTGATTCCGATACAGATTCTGACTTCGAACCAAACACATCCTAAGTAACTAAAATAATTAGTAAAAATATCTCACCTATTAAATGGGTGGAATGTAACTTATACATCACCTATTAATTGACAGTACAAATTATTTTTCCTCATCAATATACCATTCCGTACGAATCAGGCCCACACACAGAAGCTTTTGTCCTTTCATTCGCCGCATCGCGACCCCCGAGATGGGTCCCGCAAAATCAAATCCCACCGATCTATATAACTATATAATCGAGAGTTTGTACGGCGAGCTCCCCGCGTTTTGCGGGAGCCTCGCGCGCGAGAGAGAGAGAGAGAGAGAGAGAGGGGAGAGAGAAAGAACAGAGAGAGAGGGAGAGAGAGAGAGATAGAGAGAGAGCAGACAGAGAGAGAGAGGGAGAGAGAGAGAGGGGGGACAAGAGGGGTCCCAAGGGGCCCGCGCCCGCGCTCCTTCCGCGCGAGGGTCGCGCGGGAGAGCGAGAGAGAGATAGAGAGAGAGAGGGGGGACACGGGGGTGCCGGGGTACCCGACCCGCGCCTCGCGTACGGGGTCTCTCTATCTTTCTCTTCTTGCTCTCTCTCTTCTCTACTCTACGCTCTCTTTCCCCCCCACGTGCAGCGGACGCCACGGGGTGTGCGGCGGCGCGCCTGCACGCGACCGCGCCCGGGTTGTTCGTTGGCGGGCCCCTTTTTTCTTTTTCTTTCCCTCCGGTCTTTCTTTCTGTCTTCCCCCGCGCCCCCCAGTTCTTCCCTCTGTTCCTGCTTCACCCCATCCTCTCCCCTGCTTCTGCCTTCTTGCCGCGCGATGGGGGCGCCTGGGCGGCAGTGGGCGTGGCGGGCTCGCGCTGCGCGGCGGCGCCGGGTCCTCCTGCAGCGTGGCTGCGGGGCTCGGGCCCGTAGCGGTGGGGGAAACGGGCGGAGTGCGAGCCGAGGGGAGGCACGGGAGTGCTCGGGTAGGCGCAAAGGGTTGGACGGGGGCGGGGCTGGTGACGGGGTGGGGAAGGATCTGAGGGAGAGAGGGGGAGAGAGAGGGAGGGGAGGGGGAGCTGCGGTCCTCACCCTGCACGACGGCATAACTGATGGCGAGGGAGAGAGCGCGAGAAATTTGGAGTGCTAGAGGAGTAACGAGGGTGATGAGAGATTCCAATAGGTGTGTGGGCGAACGCATAGAGAGGGAGAGAGGAGATTTTAAAATTTAATTTAACATTTTTATATTTTTATATTTAGATTTTAAATTTAATAGTTAGCATACAGCGCTTATTTTAATTTTAATTGGGTGTTTTAGTTTTTAATTTTTTTTATTTCTCTCTATTTAAATATTTTTTAAAATTTTACTCTCTTCATTTTTGAAGTTTAAATTTTAAAATTAAATTTAAAAATTAAAAAATTAAAAAAAATTATTTAAATATTTTAAAAATTATATAAATGTCCAGCCGCGAAGCGCGGGCCTTCACTAGTTATAATTATAGGTTACCTGCTGCACGCGACACGTGGGAGATCGGTGTATTTATTTTTATTAAAATTAGTCCTGCGGGCCCCACCTGCTCGTCCTATGTGGACCCCTCTCCACCGTTCGCGTCACCACGTCATTGTCACGGGAACCGTTCTTTTCCTCCTCGTTCGTGTCCCAAAAGAATCATTGTTTGTCGCACGTTACACATGAATGTAAATTAAAATTTTATTTTTAAAAAATATTTTATATAATAAATAAATATGGCCAATTTGCATAAAAAATTTACTAGTTTTGAAATTTTACAAAAGTGGACCACTTTTTTCAATTTTGCATATTCGGACCGGATTTTCAGCTGACCAAAATATCCTTATTACTTTTTCTCTTTTTTTTTCTCTTTTTTTTTTTCTCTCTCCGAGGCAGAGGTAGAGACGGAAGAGGTGGTGAAAAAAAAAATTATAGAATAAAATAAGAATAATAGAAAATAAAAATAAAAATTATTTTTTTCCTACCGAAAACATCAAAAAATATAGGAGAAGAAAGAAGATTATGAAATTGCACTTTTAAAATAAGATTACACTGTTTTAAAAAAAAAATGCATTGTTTTAATAAAAATTACACTATTTGATATAGAAATTACACTCTTTTGAAATAAATTTTACACTCTGTAGGCCAAGTTTGCCCTATTTAGGAAACTTTTGCATCACTTTTTACCTTTATTTTTTCCCTTTCTCTTCTTCTTCTTCTTCTTCCTGGGGGAGATTGACACTTCCCAGCGCCGGGTCTAGACCTTCCGCGCCCCCCACCCCCACCCCCTCCGTGAGGACGCATGCTGCTCGACGGTCCAGCCTCATCTGAAAAAGGGCGCTTCCTATCCTGACTCTGCCCCACGGCCTGAGTCCTCTCCTGCAGTGACACCTTACCTCTCTCTATCCACAAAGCCTGCTCAATGGACGCATCCAGGGTCCTCGACCTCTGCGTCCGCACCAACCTGAAGATGTCGGGTCTCAGTCCCTGCTCAAACAAATAGACCCTGTGTGCCTCGTCCCTCGCCATAAATGGCACACAGTTCAGGAGTCAAGTAAACTCCCGAATGTACTCCTGCACTAGACGATCTCCCCACTGAATCCTCTTCAAATCCTCTTCGAGCTTCTGTTTCACACTATTGGGAAAGAACATCCCAAACAGCATTCTACACAACTCGTCCCCTCTCAATTGCAATGCCACCAGTCCCTGCTCTCTCCTCACTCTCCTCCACCAGGCGTGGGCATCACCTGCTAAGCAATGGACCCCCAAAGACACCTGCTCTCCCTCAGGAATGAAAATATCCTCAAATAGCTTCTCCATCGCACTGACCCATCCCTCAACAACCCAGGCCTCAGTGTAACTGCCATCGAAAATCGGTGGATCAAAACGGCGAAAACGAGCCAACCTCTCCGTCCACCGCTCCTGCTCGGCCTCTGTCAACTGCACCGGCCCCCTAGCAGGCGCGACTGGCGCTGCAGGAAGCTCCACTGGTGGGGGCATAGCTGCGGCTGGTGCTGACGCTGGAGTAGTCGGAGGCGGAATGGCCTACTCTGGTGCTCTCGATACTGTACTCGGTGATGGAGCTATACTCTCGCATAGCCACTCCAACAACTCCCCCTGCCGCCTCGTCACCTCTGTCAGGGCGGCTAACTGTGCACTCAAATCCGGGGATGCACTCGCCTCCGGTCGGGCCCTCTGCTCTACAACTGGGGGTGCACTCACCTCAGGTGGTGCACTCGGCTCTGCCTGCTCAGGCATCTCGGGCGGGGCGGCACGATCTCTGAGCGACGGTAGACCTCGGCGACGATACATAGCTGTAAAGAACAAAACAGGAGTCAGATACAACAAAACACTGTCGACCCAATCAAACGAAAGTCTGGAATGCGGCCCTTGTTTCTCCTCAAAATTATGTCGTCTGCAGCCAACATAATTTTTCAGGACAGAACGGGAACTCCTCCAATCACTCACTCCACTCTAGGAGGAGTTAGAACAACAAATCGTTGACTTTCGCGATAAATCACGCCTCTCGCGTCTTGCCTTCCTAAAGGTTGCCAAACTTAGGGTTTCTAGGTCCCAACGACCTACAACTAAGCTCTGATACCAACTTAATCTGTCACGCCCCGGATTACTCGTTTTCCCGGGCGCGCCGACAAATCCGCCGTATACAAAAGAATTTTTTCTGTATACGAAGCGATAGCTGTACCTGTAGGTCATACAATACTACAAACAGTAGTATAGAGCTGCTAGAAGAACAAAAGAAAAACAAACCGAGTTTCATATACATACCCCAAAATCCAAGATACAAAACTACTCGCACTAGCGAGTTAAAGATAGGTAAGTACATGAACTTCAACAAAACAACTACCTGCAGTAGGGCACTTCTAGCTCGGCTCGTCGGGTAGGGCTCTAACACGATGGCTCTGCAAAACAGTGGAAACAAACTGGGCGTGAAAACTACTACAAAATAAGTAGTCCTCAGTGGGTACCGCCCTCAACACATCGGTCCAGCCACTAAGTCTACGGGAATAAACAGAAATAGTAAAGGAAAGCTGGACTACTCTACAGCTATATGCCACTATACTATCCTATTCTAACTAACCATCTGTAGTAAATGTCAACACTGAACCAATCTCATGGGGACTGTAAGCATACCCGTCCCTGGGACTGTGAATATACCCGTCCCTGGGACTGTGAATATACCCGTCCCGCTCAGTTGAGACTATCCAGCTACCTCCACACTAATCAGTCCGTGAAGAGAAAGTCTAACTGGCATACACGACACCAACGCAATAGCATAGCGCCCGCCTCCGGAGTGGCACTCGTGAGAGCTACCTAACCGAGTATGCAGCATATCTCTGTCGACCTCAATCAGGCTCCAACTAGCCAAAGTCATGTAAACAGAGTCAAAACAGGTCTACAACCCAAACCCACGTGCCCTCGGCACAATCTGGGACCAAAACAAGAATCTGGGTCCACCGCCAACCCGGGCGGCACCCAACAACCCGAAACAGCCTAGACTCTGCTGAAAAATAAGCTCGGCATCCCAGCACGAGCGTAAATGCCTTCTAAACTACCCCAGATATCCATCGCACTGATACTGCAAAGATACAATCGAACCATGGCTCCTAGAGCTAAATCTGGTAGTTCAAGCATATGACGGGTCAAAACGCAGATTTTCTCCTAAGTCAAAATTCAAGTCCACATGTATAATAAAAAATATTCATTTCAGCATGCCTTTACATTCATATTGCAGTCAAGATACTAATTGATGAATTTAAGCATGATATACGAGAACCGAACTATACACGTCGACTAAACATGCACTTAGGAGCGAAACCGATGATACACCCACCTCTAGAGCAATTCCTGGCAGCAAGATGGTCTCGGATCACAAGTAACACAACTGGTAACACCCCCAAACCAGCAACAACTTCCCTCAAAATCTGGACATTACAATTCACCCAAAAATCCAACAAAACTATCAATTTACCAAGAATTTCAGCACTTAAGCTAAATTATCTCAACTCCAATGTCAAAACTCACCTAATGATTTTCAATTTGGGTGAGAACAGTTCCAAATCCAGCAAATACTGATTGGTGATCAATCTCAGATCCAAAATCCCACTGCCTACAAAGTTAGCATCAAGAAAAGCTCAAAATCCCATTTTCAGCTCAAAGTCAACAGCAGTCCAGAAAAATCTCAGTTCGACCAAGCTAACCTCATCTAAAATCTGCAATTCAGGCCTTCATGGATTCCTCTGGAAGTCTAGAATCCAACAAACCAAGTTTCGCCGAAATCCGACCTTCCTACGTCACGCACGAGCCAAAACACTGGAGGTCGTCGCTGAAGAACTGCAGAATCAGCACCTTGCAATTCTTGGAGTGGTGGATCTTGATGCAAATTGAAAAGATTGGAGGGATTAGGGAGTAAAATCTAAGTTCTCTGTAAAGAACAGGTAAAAGAGCTCAAAGGGGACGTATACCAGGTATTTATAGGGTGCTGGAGGAATAAGATAAGCCTCAAGAGAAACAGCTGCTATCCAGTGTTCTTGCAGAAACGGGCGTTTCTGGGCGCCCGGAACCATGTTCTGGGCGACCAGAACATCCTGATTGCACAACTCATGCTCCTTGGACTCTCCGCTCGTGGTCTGCTGTGCGCGTAAATGGCTCCGGCGGAACTCACCTACACCCTGCCACGCGTCGAAGCAAACGATATTCACGATGTAGAATTTCCGGACCCACTTCTGGGCGCCCGGAACATAGGATCCGAATTGGCTTCCAGTTTCAGTTAAATTCAACATTCAGTTCTGGGCGACCTAAATAATGTTCTGGGCGCCCAAATCTAGCAAAACTCCAGTTTTGCTTATTTGAGTGCGTCGAGTCCAATTCTGCATCCAATTCGTACAGAATTGACTCCGACTCAATCCGACACTCTCCAGAGATGTCGACCAGTCACTAATACTGAAGCCAATCATATCCAAAGCCCAGAAACACTACAGCTTATATATTGGTAAAAAAAAGATAATAATTTATTATTTTTAAATTTAATTAAAATAATAAACAACTTAAAAAAGATATCAACAATAAGCTAGTAAATATCAATATACATATATATATAAGGTTAAATAATTTTTTATGTGAAACAAAAGTTTTATATAGTGAATTCATTCACAAATCATAAAAATAATTATTGAAACTCCATCTCTCTAATAGTTATAAATTCAACAATATTACATTATTGTATATATATTTTTAATTATATTTTCATGCAACCAACAACCGCCTAAACAACCCACACAGGTATAAAGACAAAGAGCACTGTGATTTTAAAAGCAGATACCAGTATACATTATTATTATTTTTATAAGAGAATTTTCATATATAGATGTCAAATAAATATGCAAAAAAAGAAATGTAAAAGATAAAATAATTTATTAAATTCAAAATTGTAAATCTAAATTTAAGTGTAATTTTTTAATTCAAATTTTATTTATAGTGAATTGAGCCATCCGACTTTATCTGAATTCAAAAATTAAACTCTTTATAATTTGGTATAATATGTGAAATTAGAATATTAAAATTAAAGATTTAAAAATATATTTTAATCATTCAATATTAATTTATTAGATATGTTGTTAACAAAAAGATTTTATTTAAAGACTACCTATGAAAGTGCCCTTCAACAATTATTAATTAGTGAATGTGAATGGGTATTTTATAATTATATAATGAACGACAAGTAAGGGTGAGACAGAAACCAACAAAATATAAGAAGAGAGAGAGAGAGAGAGAGCAGAAGAGCAGAGAACTAGGCCTAATATACTATCTAATAGCACTAAGTGGTGGTGTGTTTTTTTGGCATTGGATTAAAAAGATGTGCGGTTAGGATGATGTGGGCCCCTAGGCTTGGAGGGTAGTGGTTGGTTGAATAGTTATGATCTACAGGTGAATATGATCAAAAGGATAGATCTACGGCGGAAAACTTGGTACCACAAGTTGTTTTTGTGCATTAATAGCATATAGTAAGCCGGACTCTCTCTCTCTCTCTTTATAATATATATATATATATATATAGCAGGGCTGGTTTGTGCCTTTCAGGGAGCCACGGGAGGCCTCGTGTGCCTGAGCGTTTTCGGATGATGGAATTTTTCGAATCAACGACGGCGTTCGTGTAGATTGATCTAGCGTATTTGAAGTTTCTAGAAAATAATTTTTTGCATTTGTTTATATCATTGTACCTAATGATCAAAAGGATTCAAAATCAATAATTTTGTAATGATCTTGATATCTGTCTTAAGTTTAACTGTATTAGAAGTATATCAAATCAGATAAAATTTTGATAAAAAATTCTTTTTCATTATCTACCAACAAGATCGATATTTCTGGTATCAAAAAATTTAGTACTATATCATCAGTTTTGTATAGGATTTTTATTTTCAGCCCGGTTTAAAACGATTATTGATTTTGAATCCTTCTCGATTTGCGCCTAGGGTAAATGATATCGAAAAATTCAGAAAGATTATTTTCTAAAATTTTCAAATACGCTATGATCATGTCTAATTGAGGCGCGGATCGTCGGGATTTCGAAAATTCCGATGCATCGAAAACGACGTCAGGAGCATGCGAGGCCTTCGCTGCCTCCTAAGAGCACAGCAGTCTGCTCTATATGATATATATATATATATATATATATATATATATGTTAATGAATATGTAGAGATTAAATTTGGACTTGAATTGGATTGAAAGGCAAAGCTAGTGGTTAACTTATTTCAGGCTTATTCCCCCTTATCACTTATAAGGGAACTACAATCTTCCTATCTTAACAATTCTGTTTGGGTACCAACCGTCTCTATAGCAAGTGGCAAAGGACTTGATGGTTGATACTCGAAACCCAAATTCGAATCTTAGTTGATTCAAAAAAAATAAAATAAAATAAAATAAAATGCCCCTCTGATCAGATCAAATAATGGTCCCAACAACATGATATGATTTACATGTGTACAAAAAAAAAATTAAAAATAAAAAAGAAAACACATAACATGGTATGATTTGGTGTTTTCGCAGGTGTCTTTTAGCTTCAGGAGGAATCACCCACATTAACTACTCAAAAAGGCATGGAAAGCATAGGACGAGCCCTTTTTCGATTCTTTGTGATTTTGTAGCATACATAGAGTTTAGGATAACTAATGCCTGCTCGTACTTCAATCTTGAATTTTTACTGCTTTGAAGTTCTGGTTAAACAATTTAGATTTGATTTCTCAAAAATAAATGAAACTAGTTTTTTAAAAAAATAAATTATTTTGGGCACCGCGGGGTTCGCGCCCGCCGCGTTCAATGATGATGTCGCCGACGCTCGCTCCTGCATCGCTACCGCCCCTCCTACCCTCTTCTCTCGGGGTGAAGGAGGATGAGGACGAGAATGAGGATGAGGGGAATGAGGAAGAGGAGGAAGAGGAGGAAGAAGAAGGAAAGAGAAATAATGTGAAGAAGAGAAAGAGAAATTGTGTAAATTTCATCCAAATAGTACAAATTTATCCTAAAGAGTGTAAATATGATTCCAAAGAGTGTAATTTCTATCTCAAGAAAGCAACTTTTATTTAAAATAATGCAAAATATTTTTAAACAGTGTATTTTTATTTTAACAGTGCAATTTCATCTTTTATTTCATCTTTTTCTTCCTTCTTCTATATATTTTGGTCTTTATTTTTTTTCTTCTTTCTGTTTCTATAATTTTTTTTCATCATGCCTCTCCGCCAACAGCTACAGTGCTGGCGACGACGCCGCTAAGAACCCCCTGCTTTGAGGCTGCGGCGCCGCAATGACCTCCGCGGCGTCAGCGTCGACGGAGAAGCGTCATCGTCAGAGGCGGTGGAGGAGGCGGGAAAGGGAAAGGGCGGGGAAGGGTGAGAGAGGTGTCGTCGTCGAAGGCGGTAGAGGAGGGTTGGAGAGGAAGAAAAAAAGAGTCGCAGCGCGGCCTCGGCGGGGTTGGAGAAGAGGAAGGCGTGGGGTGCATGGGCGAGGGCGAGGGCGAGGGCGAGGGCGAGAGCACGAGGGTGAGAGGCAAGCGAGCAGTTTCCGCCTCCGCCTTGCCTCCGCTGCCTTCTTCGGAGAGAGAAAAAAAAAAACGAGAGAAAAAAAAGAGGAGGGAGAAAAAGTAATAAGGATATTTTGATCACTTTGCTAAAAAATTGGATCGAATCTGCAAAAACAAAAAAGGTGATTCGGTTTTGCAAAATCCCAAAACTAGTGGATTTTCTATGCAAATTGGCCAATAAATATTACCATACTTTTAATAATAACAAAAATTGGATGGTCCCTTCACCGTTTTAACTCTCCTACATATTGAGCATCTGAATTCACAATCCGCACTATTTATCACAATATATAATATTTAAGATATTTGAAAATAGAATTTTATTTTATATCGGCATTTTTTGTCTAATAATTAAAGCGTCAAAAATTGATACGATGATCAGATTTATTTGATTCACGAGCCAATTCAATTTAAGATGGATGACACCAATCTTGATGCAAATTGTTTGAAGTATCTTTTAGTAGAATTTCAACTAATAAATCGTTAAATATATTAAATATAACTCACACAGTCAACTAAAATCTATTAACTTTGAGACTCCTTGATCATTTGATAAATGATTTCAAAATAACGTAAAATTTAATTTCAAAATATTTTAAAATAACATAAAATTTGATTCCAAAATATTTTAAAGAGAATAGACTAAATCACTTCTACTTTTACGTTGCATAATAAAAGAATGTACTAAATCACTTCTACTTTTGTCTCTTTCTGTAATATATCAAATAATATTCTAAATTAAAATGGATAAATATAGATAGTTACTCTTAAATTATGCTATACATGGATTGTAAAGGGCGCTAAACAAGAGTTAATAAAATTTTAGTTGGCCAATTTGCATAAAAAATCTACAATTTTGTGATTTTGCAAAAGTGAGCCACTATATTGTGTTGCAGATTCGGACCAATTTTTTGACAAACTGACCAAAATACTCCGATTCTTTTTTCCCTCTTTTTTTTCATTCATTCTTTTTTTCTCTCCGACTCTTGTCGCCTCCTCTACCGCCTCTATAGTTTTAGGCAACGGTAACGAGGGTGACGCCACCTCCGCCTCCGTCTCTGCCTGCCCAGAAAAGAAGAAGGAAAACTCGAAGCAGATCCAGGTAAAGGCGGAGTGGACGGAGGCGATGAGGTTGTTGCCGAGGAGGAGCTCGCCGCCTGTGAGGGTGAGGAAAAAAGACGCGCCCATCTCCAAAGAGCGAATAAAGATGCAGGAGATAGAAACAAATAAAATTAAAAAGGAAAAAAAGTAAAGAAATTTTTTTTCTCCTTGAAAGACCATTATATATTATTACTGCGACCGAAAAGTTTAAGAATCAGAGAAAAAAAAAAGAAGATGATGAAAGTTGTATTGTTAAAATAAAATTATATTGTTTTACAAACAAATTGTACTATTTATTATGAACGTTGCACTCTTTGAAATAAAAATTACACTCTTTAAAATAAAAATTGCACTATTTCAACAAAAATTATACTATTTTAGAAAAAATTGTACTATTCTCCGACCCTCATTGCATCATCTTTTTCTTCTTCTTCCTTTTTCCTTGACCCCCCTCCCCCTCCGCCTCATCCTCACCCTTCGACCCCCATCCTCACCAGTACGAGCCTCTCTACCTGCACGCCGCATCTGAGGGCTGAAGCACGAAAACAACCTTATCACCTCCGTCCACTCTGCCCTCACGCAGGCCCGCTCCCAGTTCTCCTTCTCGGCGCCGGTGAAAGTGAAGACGGAGGCGGACATGGAGGAAGAGAAAGCAGCGCAGCCCTTACTACGGTCGTCGAGAGTCGTCGGCGCCAGCGGAGGACAAGATGGAGGATGAAGAGGTGGAGACACCTTTGTTACCGTCATCGAGAGCCGTGGAGACAGTGGTGGAGGAGGTGATAAAGGTAAAAAAAAAGAAGAGAGGTAGGCCATTTCCGTGTTTTGACGTTTCGATGTGGTGCTCGAGGTAGATAGGCTTGCGTTGGTGAGGATAGGGTTCGAAGGGGGAGGAAGAGGACGGGAACAAGGGAAGAGAAAGAAGAAGATGCTGAGGAGGAGGCAATGAGGGTCGAAAAATAGTACAATTTTCTCTGAAATAGTATAATTTTTATCGAAAGAGTATAACTTTTATTTCAAAAAGTGTAATTTTCATCTCAAAGAGTGTAACGTTCATATTAAACAGTGCAACTTTCTTATAAAAAATTGTAATTTTATTTTAATAATGCAGTCTTTATCTTCTTTTTTTTTTTCTCTGATTCTTAACTTTTTGGGTAGCAGCAATAATATATAATGGTCTTTCAAAGAGAAATATTTTTTCTTTATTTTTTTTACTTTTTATTCTTTTTTTTTTCTACCTTCTGCATCTTTGTTCGTTTCTTAGAGACGGGCGCATTTTTTTTTTTCTCACCCTCACGGGCGGCGAGCACCTCCTCGGCAACTACTTCAACGTCTCCGTCCGCTCCGCCCTCACCCGAGCCTGCTAGTTCCCCTTCTCCTTCTCTAGCGCCGGCGGAGGTGGAGGCAGAGGAAGAGGAGATGGCGCTTCCCTTATTACCGTTGTAAAGTGATGGAGGAAGAGAAGTTGACGCCGTTCTCGTTACCGTCGCCGAGGCCGTAGAGGTGATGGAAGAGGCGATGAGGGTCGGAGAGAAAAAAAAAATGAAGAAAAAAAAAACGAAAGAAGAGATAGAAAAGAATTATGGTATTTTGGTCAGTTTGTTAACATTCGGCCTTAATCTGTAAAATCTAAAATTCTGGCCCGCTTTTGCAAAATCACAAAACTAGTGAATTTTTTATGCAAATTGATCTTTTAGTTAAATTAAAAAAAAATGTTTTTAGCCAAATATCAATTACCGCGAGTTTCATTTTGTGAAAGTAGAAGTTTAACTTATTAATATTTTTTTTTTAACTTTATATATTAAAAAATTCAGTGAACTTTTCTGCTCATATAATTGCGTGTATAATTTTTGTCGCATATCGCGGATCTTGTAAATTTTTAAAATGAAGAGAGAAAAACTTTCTCCATTCTCGTGCATGAATTAAAATAATGATAGAATAAAAGTCAAAGATGTAGTCGTCCTATTTTATAATTCAATGTTTTGTTTTCATCAGCTAACAAAAAAGTATGTATATTTTAATATTTTGAAGCTTTGTAAGATTATGCAAAGAATTTAAATTGGCCAAACTATTGAATTAAGTTTTAATGAGCTAATACTTGTGAAACAACTGATATTCTCTAAAAGTTTTTATTTTCATTAGCTTGATCGAGCTACTATCAGTAGTAATATAAGAACTGAGATTTTAGCAGTCTAGCTAGACTGACAATATTTTTGTGTGTAATTTAATTACAAAAGCACTCGTCAAGTTTCGAGAGAAACGAGTTAGAATGGAGATTTTACGCGATATTTACTTTTCACTTAAAGTGAATAATAATCCGGATTTCCGGAGAGGCCAAGGTGTAAAGATGGCTTCTAGTGCGTATTGGACTCCGTTCATAGTGATCCAATGGCTCATTTTTAATGGTCTGACTATTCTGGAACCATTAGCGCTGACGGATTTCAGGTTTGACGCACGGATTTCAAGAAAACGGGTTATACATATATTTTATGTATTTGTGGGTGGTTTTGCCTATTGGAGAAAGGATGGGTTTCGTCGCAAATCTGTGACCAAATCAGGCGAAACAAAATTATGAGTTTGAGGTCTTTGTCATGCTGATCGCAGTGGTGCAATCCAATCGCAAATCTGACGAACGGATCTCTTGATATCGCGCATTGATCGAGGAGGGGTTATAGATGGCTAAACGGTAATTTTGCGAAAAGCCCTATATTTTATGTACTATTTTACGTGAAATTGGACATGGGGGTGTGTTCGCGCGTTTTACTCGCGCTGTTAGGGACTCAAGTTAAAATATCGAGTTTCGGTGGACTAACTCGCAATTATACACCTTATGTATATATAGCCCATCTAGAGTTTGCACCATGCAAACCCCAACCCTAGCCCCCAGCTGACTCTCAGCCGCCTCTTCCCCCTAACCTCATGCACCACACGCCTCCCAGCCACTGCCGACCAAACTCCAACCAGCCATCACCTCCTCAGCCACTTTTCTCCCTCTCCCTCTCTTTTTCCATCATCTTCTCCACCCACCCTTCATCCCGAGCTAAGGGAGGACCCGAACCCTCCTCCCTTAGCCTTTGGTGGTCACCAGCTGTCGGACCCGAACCTCACCGTCGACTGCCGCCGCCCCCAAACGCCGTTGCCGCGCTGCAGCAGCCCTGCAGCCATCTAGGGCCAGCACGGGCCGAGAGGGCTTCAGCTCCCTCCCTTCGTGCCGCCGCCGCCTGAAGCTGCCCCTGCCGCCTCCCCCGGACCCTCGGCGACCGTCCCCGCCGGTCGCAGCTGCCCCGTGCGCCGCCACGCCATTACTGCCAACCTGCGGCCAGCCTAGGCTGGTGTGGCCAAGCACTACAACACCGCGACCTCAGCCGCCGGCCGCCGTCCCCATCCCTCCCCCTCGGTCCCAGAGGGACCCCGCACTGCTCCTCCGGCCACCCCGACCCTCGTCGTAGCCGGAGAAGCGAGTCGAGCCCGAGCTTCATTTTTGCGGGCTCGGGTTGCTCCACAGCCGCCTTCGCCGCCTCCCCTCGTCTGCCGGTGCGAGCCCCGGCCTCCCCACGTCGGCCGCACCCGCCCACCGTTGAGCCGTCGCCGGCCGTGCCCTAGCTCCCACTGCTCCAGTAAGCATAGTGTAGGGCTTTTGACTACTGTTCTGGATTGTGCTTGTCTTTTCGGTGATCCGAGGCTGTCCCGATGCCTCCAGAGGTGAGCACGGTAATCGTTGGTCAGTGTTGATCACAGTGCTCACCTCACTTTGGATCAACGGATTCTGAATCAGCTTGTTCGGTGCGGTTTACCCCAAGTGCGCGCAGTTTGCAGATTTTTGGGTCACTCCCGCGCCTCCCACAATAAGCCGTTGTGCTTTGGATCATGAGCACGGCCTCCGACACGTCGAGACCTATCAGTACGTGTCTAGACGGACCTCAGAAGTCCTCGGTTTGCGTTAACTAGCCACAAAAACACCCTATTTACATAAAATAATAGGATTTTATGTAAATGTAGGGACTTTTATGCAATTTTGCATTTTGTGATTACTGTGGGCAGTACGTACATGTGGTAGGTGACCTCTAGACTGATCGTCCAAGGTCCGTTAGCCATTGCGGAAATCGAAGGGTGCGTTTTTCGGTGAAATTTGCCGGCGGAATGCGGTTTCGGTTCGGATTTCATCTGACGGTGTTTGTTTGCCCTGGGTTGTGTCCCTGAGCCTTGTCAGCTAGTCACCATCATCATATCATAAGTTCTCTGAGATGACGGGTGAGCGATGGTGGGTTCCGATGTCGACATTGACACTTCCGAGAACCCGGAACTGAACAATTATCCGCAGATAATTGTTTGGTTGTGTTACCTTGTGTTTGCTGCCAAGACATCCAAATCGGTGTGTTTTGTGGCAGCGGGTGACTCGTGACACGAGTCGGTGAGTTTCGGGACACTTCATCGGTCCCGACGGTATCCCGGTGTGATTTTCAGGACTTCTAGCGAGTTACGGAGATCGGTTTTAGAAAACCGATTTCGGGGATTGTGTGGGGTTCGTGAGTTGGGTATTTTGGATTGGTGGGTTGAATACTGACCCAGTGAATCTTCGTAGGTTCGGTTGACTTATTACGCACACCCAGGTTTTCGACGCGATAGTGACATGTGGATGCTTCGAGCTGGTAATCGGTGAAATCGTTTCACTTTCCTCTGTTCGTCTATATCAATATTGTAGTCTCTACATGCCAGTTACTTTTGTTTATTGTTCGTTCATCTATACCTTATTAATTGCATAATGATAATTATTGATAGACATGTAGAGCAAGCTTGCATATGTTGTATATCTGTGGACCTTGGGTCCAGGCTACATATCAACTCCTTTGTCGTGTGTTTCGATCTAGTTGATCGTGGTTCGGCGTTGTACGTCTTTATATCTGGTTTCGGCCAAGGCACTGGCTTTCTACCGATTTTTGCATTGAGCATATCAACATAATCTAGTCACAGCAGTTGGATGTATTCATTGACACCAGGTTGATTTGGCCACCGACCAGGGGTGTACTTATCCGGATAGGTCGTTCAGTGGACGCATGAATCAGGTCGGTGCAGGCAATGTGACAGGCAACGCTTGAGATCTGCGGACCAATATGGCAGGCACCGGATTAGGTTTGATTTGAATTGTTTATCCTTGAGGCATCTGTTTAGTTGAGTTTCTATTCAGTAGTAGTTAATTCTTGCTCATTTATTATCCTATTTCTATTAAAGCTATTCAAAATATCTGATATACCATACCCGACCCGAACCCTACCCGGACCCTATCCTGACCCAAACCGAACTCAATAAAACATGGATAGTATATGGGTAAAATAAATTACCCATTAACGTTTCGGGTAAGGATCCGGATATTTTACACCTGTACCTGATTTAGACCCATCCCAAACCCAACTTTTAAATGGGTAGGGTCCGGAATAGTTTTCAAATCCGGACTGAACCCGGACCCGATGAAATATCCGATAGTAAAGAAAAAATATTTAAACTTTTGAAGTTGATGGATCAATTTTAATAGGACTTATAGATGAGGGATCTAATAGAACACTGAAACCCTGGCCGTTCTTTTACTCTTTTCTTTTTTCTTATTTATTTTCTCTTTATTTTTTACTCTTTATTTCTTTTGTTTCATTTACGCCTATGAGATTTTTATGAAACAATATTTTCATGGTCATCATCATCAGCGATATTAATCCTCTACAGACGTGGCACGAGTGAGTTTTTTTTCAAATCCCTTCTCCAATCATAGTCGACAACCTAGTTTTTTTTTAATGAATATTCTATTTAGTAAATTTTTTAATTCCTCCTTATTTTTTTTTTCTTTTTTTGAATGTTAGTATATAATATTAGTAATTGCTACAACTTATATTCTCTTTATCTATAATATGGTATCATAATTTTCTTATTTTTGTGTGTTTACATATGAAATTGTTTTGAATTTTAGATTTTTAATCAATTAATATTATGGTCGAAATAAGCTCTGCCCAGATAATTTAATAAAGTCTATAAAAAAATATATGTATACGGATATCCGTACCCGATTGAGACCCGACCCATATCCGGTCTTGAACGGATAGTATACAGTTAGTCACTATCTAAACCTACTCAAATAGACCCAACGGGTATATTAATAACTTAAGTACCCACACCTAAACCCTACCCGAAGTTAAATCGGTAGGGTATATTTTTTTTTTCTAACTATTTCTTTTTAGGGTATGGGTACAGTATATCAAGTACCCAGACTCGACCCGGTCCACGGACACCTTTAGTTTCTATTACTACTGTAGTTGCTCTTATATCATACCATATACATATTTGTTGTTCTATCTCCTCTATTTTTCAGTGAATATGATTTGCCTTCGTAACTCTGTCGTACCCACTGGTAAACCTTGGTTGTAGTTTCTCACCCCCCATTTTTTCAGGTGGTTCAGGCAAGGAGTTGATTCTTGGTGTTACGGGAGGACGTTCTAGCTAGACTATAGTAGCGACCGTCACCCTGGTTATATTTTATTTCTGTTTTTAGTAATTTAAATGATTAAATGGTTCAGTTAGATGATCACTGTGAATGTTTAGATATTTGTGAACTGATTTGAGTTGATACTTATTATGCATGCGATTTGAGATTTATGAATGCTTGGTTTCGGATTTACATATTTATGTATCATGGTTTTCTACTCTTCGAGATAGTCGGTTTTCAAAATGGAGTTTCCGAGTGGGAAACAGTTTTAAAATATTTTCGAATGGGTTTTATGGATGATTAAATAGAGTTAAAAATAAAACTTTCGAGTGGAAAATATTTTTAAACAGGATGACTGTTGTACTGTGTATCGCATCATTCAACGCCTAAGAAGTGTTTAGAGGCATGCATCATCTCTAAGAATCGCTAACTGTATGGAAATGTATCGCATGAATTGTTTGTGGATTGGTGAATATAAGGTGTTGTTATGATCCTGATGTTATTGTTGGTACGCCGTGCAAATACAAAGCAGAATCTGTCTGTGTAGTCAGAGAAACTTTGTATTTGTGACGGGTCTATACGTCACATGGGCCATGTTGAATTCACGTCACGTGGGCTATGTTGAATTCAAAAGAAAATGGCACGTTTTCCGCAACTCTGGTTTCTAAAATAATATTCTTTATAAAAAGACTTTTAAAATCGGCCCCGGGGTGTGACAAGTAAACGCTTCGATATACTACCGGCTTGTTTTTTATGATAGAGATTTCATGTAGTATCCCAAGTGTTCTGCAGCCGTGAGATTTCAGTATCTGAGGCTTGTCGACACATCTGGAGAGTGTAGGGACAAGTCCGAGTCTTTTCGGCGCGAAATGGACGCAAAACGGACTCAGTGCTATGCGAAAGCAGAGTTTTGATATTGAAATTTGCAAAGTATATATTTCAGTGCTGAGTACCGGTACCACACAAGGGCGTACCGATACCCTAGTGTTTTTCGAGAACAAACTGCTCTCGGGTTTGCCAAGTTGATGCTGGGTACCGGTACAGCATCGGACTGGTACCAGTACTCCAGGGTAGGTAAAGGGCAGTTTGGTCCTTTAATGTGTCGTTCAACCCAAGGTTATCCAAGCCTTTTTATTGACAGAGGGAGGGTTGTGGCCTGTTCTTCCTTCCTTTTTCCTCTCTTTCTCTAGCTAGTGGACCCGTGCGTGGTGGAGGGCACGGTTTGAGCTCGGATCGACGTCGACGTCGCGCCGCGGAGCCGTTCGAGCGTGCGTGCGTCGTGGTAGCGCCGTTGGAGGCTGGGCGAGCGTGGGATTTTCTCTCTTGTCGACTCTCGCCGGAATTAGACTAGCTTTTACAAGTAGGTTGAAGTTTACCGAAATCATCGGTTTTCCTCCTAAGCCGAAGTTGACAGCATGTATTTTTTGTTTCGTATATCATATTTAATAACTCGAATTCATTGATTTGCATGTTCTTTGAAATCTGAATTTGGAGCATAATTAGTATTTTTGTTGAATTTTACATATTGGACTTGGAATTGACTTAGGAGAAAACTATCAGATTCTACACTGTCATTTTCTAAAAACTAACAGATTTAGTTTTAGGACCTGTAGTTTGTTTGTATCGCCACAGTTTGTACGCAGTGGATATACAGAATAGTGTAGAATGAATTTACGCTCGTGCTGGGATACCGAGTTTATTTTTACAGTAGTGTATAGACTGTTCTGGACTGTCAGGTGCCGTTGTGGTTGACGGTGGACCCAGATTGCTGTTTTTGCATTAGATTGTGCCAAGGGCATGTAAATTATAGTTGTTAGATCAGTTAAATCCTTCTGTTTTTACTATAGCTTGTGAGAGCCTGATTGAGCTCGGCAGAGATACGCTTGCATACTCGGTTGGGTAGCGCCCACGGGTACCACTTCGGAGACGGGCTTAATGCTTTTGCGTTGATGTCGTAGTGTCCTGGTTGGACTTTCTCTCCACCAGCAACCCAGCGTGGTGGTGGTTGGTGTAGCTTCGGCAGGCGGGACCGGTGCGTTAACAATCCCTAGTGAGATTGGGTCAGAGATTGCATCATATTTACATCTACAGATAGCTAGCATTGGTTAGCGATAGTATAGTGGCATATAGTTGTAGAGTTATACCAGCTTCCTTTACTATCTTACTATATACTTTCTGTAGACTTAGTGGGTGAGCCGTTGAGGTCGGTAGCGGTACCCACTGAGGACTACTTTTTGCAGTAGTTCCATACCCAGTTGTTGATCCCTTTTTGCAGAGCCTTCTTCTGCGGCTGTTGCTGTCCCTGATACTGATCGTGGAAAGGGAGTTGCGAGCTAGATCCCTTCCCGACGGGTTGCAGTGCTAGAAGAGTACCTTTCACAGATAGTTTTGGAGTATTTTTATACATATGGTTGTTGTCTGGGTACTCGCTGGAGCGAGTGATGTTGTAGACTTTTTGTATGTACTTGAACCCCTCGAGATTTATATATATGTATGTTTTTTGGTTTAGCAGCTCATTATCTTGTGGTTGTAGCTTGATTTATTTACAGGTACAGCTATCGCTTCGTATACAAGAAAAATTCCTATGTATACGGCGGGTCTGTTGGCGTATCCGGAGAAACGTGTAATCCGGGGCGTGACGTTTCAAATCGACGATCAACATCATTGAAAATGATCTAGATCATCTAAACTATTTAGAAATCAAATTTCATGAATTTTTGTTGTCACTAACCGAACGATTAAAGAGTTCCAAAATCTGTAATTTTAATAGCTGATATGGTGCGTTTGCTCGTTTAACGGTATAGACGAGTTCAAATCAACTAAATTTTTGTCAGAAAATTCTTTAAACTAATTTAAAACAAGATTTTTATTATAGATCTTAAATACAAAAATTGTATCATCATTTTTTTAAGGATATTTATTTTCAACCATTTTTTTTTTCACTTGATGGATAAGAGAACGAAATCGAAAAAGCGTGAAATTTGATTTCCAGATAATTTAAATAATTTAGATCATATCTAATGGAAACAATCGTTAATTTAAAAGCTCTATTATCGAAAACAAATCGGTAATACATCGAATCGTTTACTACCGATAGTATTCTGGCAAAACTCTTATTTTCATATAACGGTACTTCAATAAATAACACTCCGCCTCACGTTTCGGTTTAAAATATTTTGATAGAAAATATGAATCAAACTAGAAACCCGGCAGAATTTGAACATAAAATCACAAATTATGATACATTTAAAATACCTATTATTTTCTAAAAATATAAATTAAATCATACACAGCGAAATGGAATGTTTCAAAATTTGTCTTATAAGTGAGAGGACCATTAAATATTCTCACATTTTCACCAGTAAATAAACGTGTGAAGGAAAGACACAGGTGGGGCCGGAGCGAAACCAAATGACGCATGTGGTGATGCCTAAAGAAGAATTAATTGCATATATGTCCGTATAAAATAATAAAATTATATATTATATAGTTTTATAAGTTATTAAGCATGCACCTTCACCAAAGTTGAATAGTTCGTAAATATATATTCTTTCGTTAATTGACCGATATACCAGACGCCACGTCGAGACACAAACACTTATTCCTTCTGGCAGTGACTTGGTGGGTAATCTGGACAGACAGAAATAACTACACTTTTAATAGAAAGCCGCCCACGGTTTTCGAATCCCTTGAACGCCTCAAATTTTTTATCAGCACTTGGACCACTATGCTTTGAATTTTTTTTTTTTTTTTTTTTTCCTTCGCCTTTCGCTATCTCGGAGGCCTAAGCTGCTTCCAACTTGTACGCTCAGTTCATTTTACCTAATGAATGAAGCAGATAGCTTGCTACCTATTTCTCAAAAAAAGAAAAATTTGCGCCCACTATTTACTAAACGGAATATGAAAATAGAAAACAAATAATGCAGCATAAAAAAAAAACATACCTTCCTCGATCTTAAGTACACATGGCTTTAGCGAAACGATTTCCACGCCGTCGTTTAACCGGTGCCCGCGAGCCTAAATCGTAAAAATTAATCCCCACAATTAGAAAATTAAAAGCCCAAAAAACACAAATCCAAATCTAAAAAACCAAATTTATTTTCATTTTTTCTCATGAAAAAAAAAAGAAAATTAAAAAAAGACCCAAAAAAATTGTAATTGAGAGTACCACATGTGAGAGTGAGTAATTGGTGAGGTGACATGTTTCCACATGAGAGCCCAATAGCTTCTTCACATCTAGTATTTTATCAGTGGATATTCCCTAAATAACAAGAGAATAAATTAGAATAATTAATTAGAATAAATAAATAAATAAATAAACAAGAAAGCTGTTCTTGGCAACTTATGATTGTAATTTATCCAAGTTCCATTGAATAATTTAAAAAAAAAAAACCAATTCATATAAGTTTCCTTTCCCTTTTTTTCTTCTTTTTTTTTTTGGTAAATTTTCAATAAGGGATGAGTTGAGAAATACATATATACCTTGAGTGTTACTTGGGATTCATAGGGAGTGACCACTGTGATATCAATGACACTAGGAACAACTGTAAAGAGAACAATGACAAAAAAAAAAGAAAAAAAAGAAAAAAAAAAAGGAAAAAGAGGAGAATAAGTTTTGGGAATAACAATTAATCATCATACACACAAAAAACACATGACTCAACTAGATTAGAAAATCAAAGGAGGAAGCAAAAAAAAAAAAGTGAATAAGATTTTAATACTAATACATAAATACATATATATATTTATATATATATATACACATAGTTCATGTGTGTGTATATATATGGGACATGCTTAATAAATTTCATACATAATAAACTAAAAGTGCATGGCTAATGAATCACAAGTACGTTGAGCTCCTGTTCTTCAACTCTCTCTCTCTCTCTCTATATATATATGTATTAATTGATATGTATATAATAGAGATATTACCTTTCTCTTCTTTTCTCTTTTTATCTCCTTTTCCTTTGTTTCCTTTGCCTCGACTAGTTTTCGGGGCCATGAAAACAACTTCACTCGCGCATTCGAAAACACTACACTTCTCTTATTCTTAAGAGAGATAGAGATAGATAGATAGATAGATAGATAGATACATAGAGAGAGAGAGAGAGAGAGAGAGAGAGAGAGAGAGAGAGAGGTGGTTTTAAGAGGGGGAGAAGGGATTTGTAGAGAGAGAGAGNAGCTCTTTTGTAAATGGAGGTCTGAATTTTTAATTTTGATAATTATATTTTTTAAAACTTCATTAAATAGTTTAATAGACTCTTCTCCTCAATAAAAGTTAGCAATTACACAACCCTTTTGATCCCGTGTACTACATATAATTCTATAAAATCTTTAGAACACAAACAAATAAACTTTTGGAATAATTACCTATATACCTCTCAAACTTTAAAAATATCTAATTTATCCTTTTTTTTTTTTGTTTCAAATATACCCCTCGTACGTTCCTCCGTTATTCAAATATGCCCCCGCACTAATCATCCCTTAAGTTATCTCAAGTTAAACGTGAGTTAGGCTTCGTTTGGGATTGCGGGGAAATTGCGTTATGTGCAGTAAGAAAGTACATTGGAAAAATACATTGCTTGTTTCCATATGTAATATTGTGTTCCGCATATCGCGATGAGTCAGTTACGATATATTTTTTGTGGTCCCACCAGAGAACGCAGAAGCATATCCCTATATGTTTTTTCTTCAACCCCATTTTATCTAATAGCGTTAGATAGACCTCAATACCAAACTAAGCCTTAAATGTCTACCAAAGTTAAAAAATAAAATAAAAGATTTCTTTTACTCTTAACTTAGGCAAATAAGAAAAGTTAGTGATAGTAAATGGGTATATTTGAGGACAAAAAATTAAAATACTTTTTTTGCCTCTAATTTAAGAACAAATAAAAAAAGTTGGTGATGATAGAAGAAAATATTTAAAAAGGCAAAATAGTGATTTCATAGAGATAATGGTTGTTGTTAATAGAATTTAACTATAGGGTACCGTTTGGTTCGGGGATAAGCAAAAGGTGGTTATTCTAGGGATAGTATAAATTGAGGTATAAGTGGGGATTAGATCAATTTTGCGTTTGAATGAAAATTAGGTTATTCATGAGAATAAGAAAAATAGCGTTTGGTTAGGAAAGATAGAATAAGAAGAATAGTGGGTAGTTATAAATAAAAAATAATGATATTACCCTCTCATTATATTTGAATTTAAATTTTAAATTTTAAATTTATATTTTTAATTTAAAATTTTAACTTTTAAATTTCAAAATTTTAAATTAAAATTTAAAATCTCTCAAATTTTAAAAATTTTTCAAAAAAAAATTTAAATTTTAAATTTCAAACTTTAAATTAAGATCAAATTTAACTTTGAAAATATAAAATATAAAATTTAAATTTTAAAATTTAAAATAGTCAAAAATTTAAATTTAAAAATTTAAAATTTGGAATTTAAGAATAACTTAATTTTGAGATTAGCAAAATTAAATTTTAAAATTTAAATTTTAAATTTAATATTTATATTTTAAATTTTTGTAAATAAGAAATAGGGTTTGGAATTAATAAAATAATTATTAATAATAAAATTATAAATTTTGATAAAAATAAATATTTTAATAAATTTAATATAAGATTTTTATTATTAATAAATTATATTTTTTTTAAAATTTCTACTTAAACTTAAATTTAATAAAAATAATTTATTATAATATTTAAATATAATTTATTATAAAATTTATTATAATATTTAAATATAAATAATATTATTAATATAATACAATTAATAATTTTATAACAAAAAAATGCATTATAATATATAACATATTATATTTAGATAATTTAGTTTTAATTCAATTCATAATTTTAATTAAGTTTGAAATTAAATATTGGAATAGCACTATTCCATCAAAATGGTGGAATAGCAAATCCCAATCTATTCCGGAATAGTCGGGAATAGCAAAATTTAACCGGGATAAAATATCCCGGCCAAAAATTATTTTGTTTGGCGGAATAGCGGTCCCCGCTTATACCGCCAGCCAAACGGAGCCCTAGAAGTATATTTGAAATAATTTGGAACGTTAAAAGAGTATTTTTAATATTAGCCTTCTAAACAGAGTAAATCAGAAAATCAAAAATTTTTTGGAGGTATATAAGCAATTGCCCTTATATTTTTTGTATTCTAAGAAGAAATAAAAATAATAAAATTTAAAATTTTGTGTTCTAGCTCTATATTCCTCACTTATCATGCTTAACCAATTAAAACTAAAGAAAAAAAAAAAGTAGATTTATTTATATTTTAAAATCTAATAGAATTATATCCATAATTCTCCATCAAAATAGTTGTATAATTAATAAAATTCATTTAAAAATTGTTAAGTTATTTGATAAAATAAAAAAAAAATTATTAAATGTAATTGCTAAAAGTGATAGAGATCATTGCCACAATGCCCCCACTTTTTGTCCTTTTCCTCTTCTAAATAATAATAATTATAAGAGAGAGAGAGAGAGAGAGAGAGAGAGATCTATTTTTTCTCTTCCTCTTGGAGATAAAAAAAAAATAAAAAAATAAAAAATAAAAAAAAACATTCAAACCAATCACCAACAATTTTTTTTTTCCTTTTTTTTCTCCATTCGTTCGATTGGAATGCGTGGTGAAACACTCGGAGCTCCTTTTTAACGTCGTTCATTGGTGAAAAAGGAGCCACTTTTATTCTCTCTCTCTCTCTCTCTCTCTCTCTCTCTAAATTAATCATCATCGATCAAACAATTAATCTCTCCATAATGGGGGATAGCACTAGTAGAGTGCCTTTGTTGAATAAGGTGTATTATGCGAAATGCCCCGGGTGTGCCATGGACAAGAGGAAGGAGTCCCATACGGGGATCCCCTACAAGGAGTTCTTGTACGTTTGGATTGTTACGTTATGTACCGGTAAGATCACAAATTATTATATACAATAAAGAAGATGCATGCAACTACAATACAATTCAATTCAATTCAATTCCCTCCATCACTTAGCTTTTCTTCCTTTTTTTTATCTTCTTTTCAGCTTTCACGCGGGTATTTGAGATGAGGAGTAGTTATCTTGTTGTTATTATGTTCTTCTTCTCCCTGCGTGGACGAGAGTAGAATTTATATAATATATTTTATGCCGTTCAGATTCTACTTTTAATTATTTACTTCAAGCTTTTGTTTATACATTTGGACTTTGTTAAATTTAATGGCTATGTATAAGTTGCTAGCCATTAACTATTGTAGTTTTATTTGCTGAAAAGCCATTAAGATCAACAAGTTTTGCAAAATCAATGTTGATTTTTTTTTTGGAACAAAAGAAAAAGAAGAAAAACTTGGCTTATTTGAGTAAAATTATTCAATCACTGAATGAGCTGGAGATGTGGGATCTCCATTCTTTTTCTTTTTTTCTTTTTTACATTTTAACTTTTGCATAGAAAAGGACTTTTTTAATCATGTTTGTTGAGATCGAGCATATGTTTGTTTCTTCTTTTGAAGACTCTAGCTAAAAGAGCTTTTCCTTTCCTTTTTCTTTTTCTTTTTTGATTTCTTTTCTTTTGGTAAGAGATTGTGATGGTTCACAAAAGTGTTAGGTACTTTGGTTATCAATGATGTTGTTCTGCTGTATTTATCATGACCGTGAGGTGTTGTTAGTACATATCAGAGTGATTTTCCTTTTCTCTTTTTTGTTGTTGTGGGTGTTGTAGTATCTTTTGAGCTTTTGTTTTTGTCTTGTAGTTTGGTTTAGACAATTGTGTGACTATATATACTTCCTTTTTATAAGATTAGGTTGATTTGGTTCGGCCACTGACCTTCTGAGTAGTTGTTGTGCGGGGACGCGAGTTCATACTGTGTATTTTTCTCATCCTTCTAATAAAATCGCACGAGAAATCGCTCATTGGAGTGATCGGTTAAGTAAATTCAGAAATGAGAAGGTCCTGCGGAGAGTATGATGGTGCGACGAGATTTGCAACTTGAATCTAGCAAATTGTGCATGATCAATGTCCAGTGTAACTCTTAATTGTGCGTAAAGAATTCCCCGTCTAACTTTGACCAATAATGCGATGGTCGAACTCGTTGCTCTGATCTTAATCAGTTCTATGATCAACTATAACAGACCCAATTGTTTGGTTTCATTTTACAATGTAATTTCATATGCATTTGCTTATTGTTTTCGACTCACTCAGCTTTGTTAATCTCGTAGTTAAGTAAATCTTGTTGACTAAAACTTTCCAATGCTTCTATGCTAGAAGCACCAGAGCAGTGACTGTGAAGTTGTACAGAAATTTAGTAGTTTTTTTTCTCTGTAGAAAGGAATATATGTGAGCTACCATATTAGAACAGATATTATGGTGTGAAATTTAAGTGTCTTTAATGGTATAGTAAGGTCTCGCCTTTTTCTTTTTTGTGAATAGAGGTCTATGTTAACTTTCGAGATATTCGGAGAAATGATGATGTATGTTGATTTGAGAGAAGTAAGAATTGAAAAGCTGACTAGTATAGAAATGCGTCTTTTATGAGCCACTCAATTTCTCAATTTATTGCTTCTTTTTTTGTGTAATCGGAAACTCAAAATTCGATGAAATCAGATATTGACAGAAGCAACTCCTAGATTTAGTATCAATCAGATCGAAATCGAATCGCTAGGAAGTATGGATCTACCTGAATCGATTGCGCTCTGCGCGGCAATCACCATTCCTATTCTCGTAGCCATCTCTGGTGATTCTTTTTCGCTTCTACGGTTATTTCTCTTGGTTTTCTAACAGCTCTTCTTTGTTTCTGCTTTTTCAGCTTTACCGATATCATCCTTATTTCCCTTCTTATATTTCATGGTATGTATGTTTCTGAGCTCTTCGTGTGTAGCCTTTTTTGTATGTTACGCATATTTTTACTCTAAATGTTTCATCCCTTTTCAATCATATTTGTACATGATTTTGTTCTTGAGACATTGTTAACTACTCCCTCGTTTTCTCCTCCGTAGATAAGAGATTTGAACATCGCAGAAAGAGAAGAAGATATTGGATTCTATGCCGGTTTTGTCGGTCCGTATCCTGTAACTTTCCTGTCTGACGATTGAAATTTATGCGTTTTGAGTTGACGATCAGGAAAAACAAGAAAATCACTTCCCGCCTTGTTATGTCATTGACTCCCTGCATTCCGATGTTTCCAGGCGCTGCATTCATGCTTGGAAGAGCAATTACTTCTGTTTTCTGGGGCATTGTGGCCGATCGACACGGGAGAAAACCCATCATAGTGATCGGCATTTTCTCAGTGTTAGTATCACTTGATGTTATTGTAACTTCAAATGTCGAAGTTTGTTACGGTGTTACATTTTTCATTTACTTCATCCTTGGCTTGTTTTTTTATACTTCCCTCGCCATTCATGTTTCAGGATAGTTTTTAACACTCTATTTGGATTAAGTGTCAATTACTGGATGGCAATTATCACAAGATTTCTCCTGGGAGCTTTAAATGGATTACTTGGCCCGGTAAAGGTGAGGTTTTTTAGACTTAGAAACACGATGCTCATTGTTCTGTAAAGTTGTATTCTTATAGATCGACTTGTCGTTCTCGAACTTCATGTCTTTTTGCTCCTGCAGGCGTATGCATCAGAACTGTGTCGACCGGAACATCAAGCTCTTGGAATGTCACTTGTAAGCACCTTTTATTGTATATGTTCTTCTTCTTCTTTTTTCTGTTTCCCTAACTTTATTAACAGCTGAAATTATACCATGCAATGTCATCTCATTTCATCATTTCAGGTTAGCACAGCATGGGGAATAGGTCTTATAGTTGGACCCGCGATTGGAGGCTACTTTGCGCAGGTAATTTTTATAGATTTAACACTAATGAGGATTTCTATGCATGATTTCGTTTTTTTTCTTTTTCTCTCGATTAAAGCATCATCATTCATTTGTTTTCTGATTCTATTAGTTTGATACTGACACAGAATTCGCTTTCTGTACGACTTGTAAATAAACCTTCTTTCTGGAATTTAGTTTCTGACATTCATTTAGGATGTTTCGCTTCCTCGATTTCTTATTATGCTGTCTGCCTCATAAGCTGTGTGTTTGATACCAGCCTGCAGAAAAATATCCAGAAATATTTTCACCGAACTCCGTTTGGGGAAGGTAATTCATATTACGCCTAATTAGATTAGCCAGCGTAATCACCGGTATTCATACTTTATTTTTTGCGTTGAAATATTTGTAGGTTCCCGTACTTCTTACCGTGCCTCTGCATATCCTTCTTCGCTGTCTGCGTATTTATAAGTTGCTTATGGCTCCCGGTATGTAACTTTACACAGTTATTACTTTAATTCTTCCTTTTTTAGTTCGATAATTATGTACCTGTTCTTCTTATCAATTTATTCCACTAGCTTTCTAACACTCAGAGAATCAGGTTAATGAATGTTTTCTGAATTGTTTTGCTTGGTTCGTTTGACTCGATTTATGTGTATACGAGAAATGTCGCTAAGCAATCAAACGTAAAGAGTCGGTAACTACGGTTCAGGATCATATTGCTCGCATGAAAACTGTAACAAGTTTTGTGGCGCTTTGATCGTTTAGTCCGTTCTCGAATAAGCAATCCGACGTTCATTTGCAGTAGTTTAACTTTTCGTTTATCATAAACAGGAATATAGTTAACATGTTTCTTCTTTGTACTACTCTTTAAATTGGTTTTATAGGAGACATTACACATGCATCATAATGGAAAGGGTGCGGAAAATGAAACAATCGAAGCTTTGGAGGCTCAACCGTTCGTCTCCGATTCAAAACAAGATGCCACTGAAAGTGAAGCTCCGAAGGAGAACTTATTTAAGAATTGGCCATTGATGTCGGCTATCATAGCCTACTGTATTTTCTCCCTTCATGATATGGCTTATACTGAGGTAATAACTTTGCTCCAAACCACTTCATTTCTCTCAGAATCTTTTATGTGGCTCTAAAGGCTCGACATTTTATATGTATTGTATGATGCTTTTAACTTTTACTTGTTTTGTATTAAAGAAAAGAAAGTACAACAAAGAGAGCTACAATTTATCCAAAAAACCACCCAAAAGAAAGACTTTTGTTCCTTAAATTCTTTACGTGTGCGATCCCGAAAGAAAAGGATTCTGCTGTTGAAATGACTCCACAAAAGACGCAAAATCGAAAAGCTTTTTAACATTTCAAAACTCGAGATACTACTCAAGATACGACTCTTTTAAGTACAAGTTTTTGCTCAATGTTCTCTCTGTAGATTTCTTTTCGAAGGATCTATTGTTTCGGTAATGTTAATTTTGAGGTAATATGATAGCCTTTTGCTTTATTAATTGTTGACATTTTACATGTCAAATTATGTCAGATATTCTCCTTATGGGCTGTGAGCGGCAAAAGTTACGGTGGATTGAGTTTTTCGTCGCAAGATGTCGGTCAGGTTCTTGCAATCTCAGGTAAGTAATTTGACGGAATTCGCGATAATACTTTTTCTTTATTATATCTTGGTTCCCTATGATGCTTACAACATTTCACAACATTCAACATAGTCTTAAGGTAAAATTTCTTATGTAATTTTACTGCACTGGAGAAGTTGTTGTTGTTGACTGATTGTTAAATTTTAGGTTTTAGTCTTCTCGTATATCAACTCTTCGTTTATCCTCGCATCGAGAAAATCCTCGGACCGATCTATTCATGCCGTCTCTCAGCGGTCAGTAAATATTGTCGTTTCGCTTTATCCAACGGCGCTGTCTTTCATTAGTGGCCCCTTTCTCTGATACATCACACAATTGCAGGTTATATCAATCCCGTTGCTCGCCGCTTATCCCTTTCTGACAAATTTGTCAGGAATTAAACTTACGATTATCACTAATTGTGCATCTCTGATGAAGAACATTCTCTCGGTGAGTCGACTTGAGCTAGAACTCTATAGATAGCATTTCGGTTGAATAATTGATTAGTCGACCATCTTCAACTGATGCATGTACTCAACCAGCTTTAATCCGATGTCCAATTAAGTTCGATCTTTTTTTTTTTTTCTTCTTCTTATATTCATCTTTCTTGTAAATGTTTATCAGGTGACTATCATCACTGGATTGTTCATTCTCCAAAACAATGCTGTGGTAATCATCATCAACTCATTTCTGTTTATCTCTGTAGTAATATGAACTCATGGCTTAAGAACTAACTGCTGCACCTTTCGAAATGACAGCCTCAGAACCAACGAGGAGCCGCGAACGGCATATCGATGACTGCGATGTCCCTTTTCAAAGCAGTTGCCCCGGCTGGAGGAGGTGCCATGTAAGTAGTTGCAGTTTTTTTTTCTAATCTAATCTTGCAAACAATAACGGGTGAGCGCGGTGTATGATGTTTGCGAGATTCTCGTTTCGCAATTAGTTCAATAATTTAAGCAAGATGATTGAAACTCTATGCGATTCAAATCGGATAGCTCGAGATACACCCCGACCGGATGGAAATGGCGTCCTCTTAAGAGGGAAAAAAAGAAAAGATAAACAAAAAAAAGTTGCTACTTAATCTGTATGGATTGCAAACAATCGTTTATTAAGGTGAAGAATAATTAACAAGTTCACGGCGCAATTGTTCTATGTAACTGCAGCTTCGTATAGTGCTCAACTCGTACATATGGATAACTAGGGAAAAGTCAATCCTTTATAGCTACATAGTTAAAAACAAGATTTGATCTACCTTTAACAAAATCTAACTAATAATTTGATCTTATCTTTAACATCAATCACATAAAAATTTGAGTTGATTTTTTGTTTTTTTAGAAAAAAGAAGCGGTAGTATTAAACAAAGACCTAACTATTTGTTTTAGTTTCGACAAAGGATAGAGAGAATTGTTACTTGCCTCAGTTATTGAGCTTACTTCAGTATTATTTCAATTTAATTGCATCTGTTTGCAGATTCTCGTGGGCGCAAAAACGCCAGCATGCTTCCTTTTTGCCCGGTAACTTCGCATTGCTTGTTATTTTTCGTCGCATCTGCAACTTCACACACATTATGAAATAGCATAGAGAATGTTTGTATCTATTAGCATAAGACTAAGTCATAAGGTTCTTTTTCTGATAATGCAGGTGATCAGATGGTGTTCTTTATTTTGAATCTTTTCGAGTTCATCGGATTCGTCCTTACCTTCAAACCCTTTCTTATCGTACCTGGTAAGTGAGGTACAACATAAAGCTATGTATTCATCTCCTGGGTCTTCATCGGAGGTGTAAAGAACTGAGTCGATCGATCGAATCCTGAAAGCAATGAAGGCCCTGCCCGTATCTCTTCATCATTCTTTTCCCAATAAAAATGTTCTTGAGCTTCGAGGAGTTCGTGCTTGCAATTTGAGGAAACAAGTATGATGGTACTGTCGGTGAAAAATACGACAAGTCGAGATTGTCGACGTACTCAATCAAGAAAATGTAGTTGATTAGTGTATCAATTGTAAGATTATTAGGTGCAAAATTCATTGATCAGTTGCTTGATCTATAAGCAGGAGAATATTTGTATTCATGTGTAGCAAAATGTTCTGCATTGGTGTATTGTTGGATCCTATTGATTAGTTCCATTTATGTACTAGTGATCATCTTCAGAAGAGCTGTTGCTTTGGAGCTTTTCTTGTGCTTTTTTGCTCGAGTTGTTGACAAAATTGTATGCATTTTTATGTAGTCCTAGCACAAACCTGCGTTTATTCCTGGCCACTAATGCAAGATTAAACCATGCAATAGATCATCAGCCTTTCATTCTAAATTTTACGCCGAATATCAACTCTCATGCTGTACATTTATAACGAACAAAATTATGCAAAACAAATTCATACAACAAAAAAGCTAAGAAAATGCTTATATTTTCATTAAAAACATCTACTATACAACTGTTCTTTAAAAATTCTACCTACCTCATTGGATTCTTTAACAACAACACAAAAGTAAAACAAAATTCCACCACAAGGAACTTGAGATGATTTCCTTTCAGGAGGTCAAATATGGAGACCCATGTCAAAGTGAGATGTATATGATGGAAGCACCAACTCCAGGTTGAAAAACTCACACAGCTTTAGGTTGGATTTGTTCAAAATCAAACACCTCAAACATCAATCGGCGGACGTCGGGCTTGCCATAGACCATGTAAGCGAGCCCGTGAATCGCTTGCTGGACAGAGGTCGTGGCTGGGTTCCTGAGCCTCCGGTTGTGCTCGAATTTGTCTTGGACCGACTCGCCGTATATGATGTAGTGGTGGAGGTGCTTGTCCCTTAAGTACCTCCCGCAAAATTTGTTCATTAATGTCCGGCGGTGCTTCTCTTGCAACCATCTCCCGGGAGCATCGAGATGCTTCATAAGTAATCTCTCGGCCATCACAAGATCCTACATAGGAACATAATTGCAATAATAGGTTGTTAAGAATAACGAATCAGTTTACTCATAATCATGGAAGCTAACTCTGTATGAGTGTTAACATACCTGAATCTTTTGACCAACATATTCCAACCGCTCAAAACAAAATCGCGGATGTTCAAACTTGTATTTCGAAGGATGCATAAAGCACAGCTGGCAAGAATCAAGATAAGGCATCATAATCCAGCAGTAAAATGAGAAAAGGCTTAGGAAAGCCATCTGCAGAAGTCGGTTTTATAAACGTAGAACTACTAGTATGGGAATGTGTTCCCCAAACATAGCCACTCGGATGCTATAGAAGCCCCACAGAAACCTGAAAGCACATTTAAAGTTCAGCTCATCCAATAGTTAAAAAGGATAGTGGGGACCTCCAGCGCCATTTCGTAAGATAAGAGCAGGATTTGAAAGCACTTTCAGATTATCTAGGGGCTTTTGAGCATCTAAGACCTAGTTGGGATTGCGTTGCCAAAAGCACCTGTTTTCATGTTTTCGTAGGCCAAAAAAAAAATCGAAAGCGCTCCGGAGCTTCCCTCTTCCAATGCTATAAAATGATTGCGGGAACCGCCACCGGAGAACTTCTCCGGTGGCGGTTCCCGCAATCATTTTATAGCATTGGAGGGAAGATCCAAAGTGCTTTTGGGTTTTGCGGGTCCTTAAAAGCATAAAGGCAGTGTGGTTAGACACTGCAAACAATCTTTGGCCTAAATAGCTGCATTAAACTAGACCTTAAAGTAAACAAGTGTTGTTTTATCCTTCCTATTGTAAGAATCACGAGGATTACATTATAGAAGGGTAACGGAATATTACTCATTTAAAACTTACACAACTTATAAAGAAGATTTCAAATAAAACAATACAGCAAGCATCCTGGTCCATTACAATTACTCTTAATGAAGCCAACGAAGAAACGACAAGCTCAGGTTCTAGAATCTGTATTCCTTCAGCCAGCTTCTATTCGAATAAACCTTTCTAACTGTAGAGCGTCACGGAAAAAGAATTTACTAAGGTGTTAAAGATTTGAATGGTTACAATTTTCTGATGAGAGGCTATCAAAACAAATAATACCAACATAAATTTCAAGAACACCTAAAAATAGAACTTATAGGTAAGCGTTTATCTGATCCATAAGTAAAAACATAACATCTTCTTTAAATTCTTTTATGTTTTATATTGAATTGAAGGCACTTGAATTCAATGAAAGATAGTGCGAAACTTATCAACAACAGTACTCTTAAATGAACATTGAAATTGTGTATCTTTAAAAAATTCATCTCAATAATATCTCTAGACACACCTTTCATGTCCTACATTATTGCATTTTATTCCTATTATATGAATCAAGAAAAATTGCAACTGATGTACCACATTGTACGGCAAGTGACACTTGGCATTCAAGTTCCAGCTCAATGACCTATTTCAATAGATTTAACTCTTGTTTAGACACATAAACCAAATAAATGATTCCATCAAAATTTTATTAAGTAATTCCTATTCTATATGTTTTACTGATTGGGCAATATATCACTACCAGCTTGCCAAGGCAATATGCAAATCTCGTACACAATAAGAAAAAGCCTCTTGGCATTATTGCTACAAGAAACCATGATTACAGAAGTAGGCATGAGACTTTTGATGCGCATCAAACATAAATAAAATGATAGCATTTATGGCAAAAAATGTTCACTGTATTTAAAGAACTGGTCAACTACTTGGGGTTGCATGTGGACCTGATAATTATCTGATACAACCTGTAGTGCATTCCTTCCAGCTACCAGTGTTTTACATCAAACATGCTCATTGTGGCAATCATATTCACAAGCACGAGGATCCAATAAAAAGCCTTATAGTTTACAAATAAAAACATAATTGTCTCCTTAGTGTGTCTACCTCCAAAGATCTTTGGAATTTTAAAACTCAGAAGTTAATTTAACAGCAAAAAATTCTTAAAGCAATGCACCCCAGGTCAAGCGCAAAAGCTGTTATCAACATGACGCCTTGGTCTATATAGACATTCAGCATTATGTTAATAAAGGACCTTTTAACCTAATTGAAGATAAGAAATGCAGTAAAACATGAAATAGTATGGACTGGAGTATCTTGCTTTCAAAAGCCAGTCAAAGCTACTCAACATAAGCTAAGACAATAGATATTACCTGATTGAGTTACAATTCAGCGTACAGAACTAGAGTTTCTTTTTAAGGGTGACCAAAGTTATCAGGAAATTACCTGAAGCCCAAGCCCAAATTCGATGTTCCTGGCTTCCGTGATTTCCGGGATCCGATCATTTATATGCAAAGGGTATCCAAGAGTTCTCATAACCTTGGGCCTGTGGTCAAAGTCCCAGATATTCCCTCGAAAACGATGCATACCTGGAGGGACACATGCCCTGAAAAGCCTCGGATGTGCAAAAAGTGCATCTTGTGGAGGCTGCATAGAGATGAATGACCCACGAGTTAAAGATAATGCAAAGGTTAAAAGCCTCAAAAAAAAAAAAGGGGGAAATTACTCTAGAGCACCCTGGACAGTAACAGAATACAAAATTATCAATCGCCATCCAAATCTTGAAAAGTTGAAACGAGTGTCATGAACAGTCTGCACATTTCAATCAACTAAACAGTCCTTATTTCTGCCAGTTTTTCCTAACAGCCATCAATTACATAGAAGCAAAATGGCACAAATACCCTTAAACTCATCTAGGCATTCAAAGTGAGAGTCAGGCACCATCGTCGTAGAAAATTCACAGAAATTGGGTCTAGGTGGTTGACTAAAATGGGCATATTGTTCATGTAGGTTTTAACTTTTCAACCTTTTAAAGTTCAGGTCGTGATCTATAATCATCAAACGCTCAAAGGAGTCTGGCATACTTTTAACAAAAAGAGAAGATATAAATGGCGCCGGAGAAACAAAGATGAAAGGAAAAGAAGGGACAATTAATCCATGCCTTGTACGCAGCAACATCTTGCCAACTGATCTGTCGGCCTTCAAACTCCACCGATACATAGTCGACATCTTCAAGTTGCCGTCTTAATTTTGGTTGAGAACTCTCGTCTTCAGGATCCATTCCGAATGCCTCGAATAAGACGCGATATACTTCAGGCAAGCCAAAGCACAGATATATAGCTCCAAATATTGCCCAGAACACAGATCTGATGATGCAGGACAACGAAGAATTCTAAATCGTTACGGAGGGCACCAATGTACGTGAACTTCAATAGATGATACAACATTATAATTGCAAGGTAATATTAAGTAGTGCTGTCGAAACAAATATATCAAATATTTAGTCTGCATCATAGAAAGTCCTTTTGATAAAAATAAGGGAGCTCATGCCACCGACTGGTTCCTACGCCATTGCAATTATATGCTGTGAACTGCGTACATATCATGACGCATTCGCGGGGTTAAGATTCGACCCAATAGCTCCATCAAACTTTGGCCATGGAGAGAGAACAAAAACTGGATGACACCATATGTGAAATCATCAAATGAACAAATCATCAGAATTCTGAATCTTCATAAGAACCTAATACGAGTGTTCAAGGTTTAGACACAAATTCATCAAATCAATACCTTTCCCTTGGATATTATTACAAGACTTTTGAATTTACTCAAACCTAAGAATGAAATTCTACTGTTCTCTCATCAAACAATTCTCCTAACTAAGCCAGAATTAATCGATACCGTTGATGATGAAACATAATCCTAAATTAGACTTCTGCAAGCAGAACATCAGAGAGAAATGGTATCCAAAAAATAATAATAATAATGATACTATCTTAACCACAGCTTACTTCACAGGGGGCTCCCTATCCTTCCTGATCAACTTATCCATCTCATCATAGGGGAACACCAAATTGTGCAAGCTCGCGGCTTTGATCCACTTAGGGAGGAACCTCTTGCCGATGAGCGCGTACACCCGCTCCCGCATCGGCCCAGGGGACTCGCGCGGGTAGCGCTGCAGGAAAAACTCGGCGAAGGCCATCTCGATCACGTACTGGCCCAGGAACCAGAGCCTGGAGTGCCCGTTCCGCACGTGCCGCGCCGTGGTCCGGGCCTCGGCCGTGGGGTGCTGGAACGCCAGGTACAGCAAGGTGTCGAAATGCTTCGCCGGGGTGTCGTCGCCGAGCGCTTCGGAGGGCTCCAGCGGGTACCCGAGCGCCTGCTTCGCCTCGAGGAGGTACTCGCCGATCCAGGTCGCATCGGCATTGTTCAACCGCGAAGACGGTAGGCAAGAGCTCAGCAAAGGGAAGGTTTTTAGGGACAGTTGGGGGCTGTTGAGGAACCTCTCGGCCAATTTGGCGTCGTCCAAGGGGGGTTTGAGGATGAACCTCCGCGGGGGGGTCTTCTTCTTGGGAAAGGCGACCTTTTTGCGCTCGGCGAGCTCGCGGAGGAGGCGCTGGGGGCTGTTGAGGGGGGCTTCGGGAGGGGGGTCACGGCGACGGGCGAAGAAAAGGTATTGGGCGATCGCGGGATTAGGATTTGAGGCGGGTGTGAAGGGGGGAGAGGGAGGAGGAGAAGGAGATTCGGGAGGGGGAGAGGTCGGGGTGGAGGGGGAGAGAGAGGTCCATGGATGGGGGGAGGAAGAGGTGGTTGAAGAGGAGATTTAGGGCGCCATTAATGGAGATATTTTCGCAGGGATTTGAGGTTTTAGGGAGAGAGGGAGGGGAGAGGGGATAAGGCGAGAGAGAGAGAGAGAGAGAGAGAGAGAGAGAGATAGAGATTTTGTGGAAAGGTGATGAAAATCAGGAAGATCTGGACCGTCCATTTTGTTAACTGTGCTTGATTCCACCGCGTGTTTTAACTTTTAACCAGGGGGGTGTTTGGTTCCCTGTAAAAATACACCGAAAATTAATTTTCAGTTGAAAATATTTTTTCTGATGTTTGGTTCTCTATAAAAAAAATTTCTCGGAAAATTTTTTTTATGAATACGCGAAAAAATTTGGGTTTTCGTTTTCCGCTCTACTATCGCGGAAAACGAAAAGCTACAGCAAAAAATGGCGGGGCTCATAGGCCTCTTTGCACGCGGTCCACGAGTTGGGCTTCACCTTGTGGACCGCCTGAGAAAGAGAACAGTGGATCACCTACAGTAAAATGGCGGGGTTCATATGTGCCTTTTTGCATGCGGTCCACGAGGTGGGCTTCACCTCGTGGACCGTCTGAGGGAGAGAGTAGTGAACCTCTCTCTCCCTCTTTAATTATATATATATATATATATAGAGTGAGGCTACTATGCTATCGGAAGCACGGAGCCTTCCGTGCTTCCAGCTCGTTTTCGATGTTGCGACTTTCGAATCGTCGATCGACTCCGTTAAACTTGATCTATAGTATTTGGAGTACCTAGAAAATAAATTTTATTATTTTTCGATATCATTTGCCTAGTGATCGAATGGGCTCAAAATCAACAATTATATATATATATATAGAGTGAGGCTACTATGCTATCGGAAGCACGGAGT
>NC_033633.1:3505148-3569940 GCF_001540865.1 Ananas comosus | reverse complement strand
TCTTGCTGATTATGTAATTTCTTTCCTTAAATTACATTTTATTGATGAGCATTATTTTTAAAACAAAATTGCCTTCTACTGCTAGCTCTTTATCGGAAAAAAAAAGAAGAGGCCCGTACGGACATTATGGATTTCAAAACTATATATATATATATATATATTGTTTTCACTGTTTTTCTATAAGTTAAAAAAAAAAGGCTGTTTTGCTAGAATAATAAATATCTTTTTAATCAAGTATTTAAAAAAAAAATGTTTTGTACCTGCATTGATTTTTTTTTAAAAAAATAATAATAATAATAATTTTTTTTGCTACACTGAAATTAATCTTTACTGTGTATGGTTTTTGAGTTGTTGCTACAGTAAAAGCTCTTTAATGAAAAAAAAAGATTATAATAAATTAAAATTTAATGGCTTGTAATTTTGTGCACTATTTAACAAAGTTCACATCTGCCGCATTTGATTTGCTGAATCAATTCTAATTGTTCAATTAATTATGAGTTCTAATTAAATTTATAATTTTCAGAGAAATGTAATATCTGTTCTTATTAGTTTAATATCTGATATATGTGGGCTACGTGCCAATCTCGATATTAAATTAATTTTTGTGGGGGAGTGTCCATCCATGATAGCTTGTTACTGGGATTTTATCACGTCGCCCTTGCGCTACACTACTGTTGGAGACTAGCACACTCATGTACGTGATTTAATTATTATTTCGCTTAAAATAGAAAGATATTGTGTNGTCGTGGCGCGGCCTTGGCGGGGTTGGAGGCGAGGAAGGTGGGGGGTGCGTGGACGAGGGCAAGGGCGAGGGCGAGGGCGAGGGCTAGAGAATGAGGGTGAGAGGCGAGACGGACCGTTTCAGCCTCCGCTCTGCGAGCGAGAAAAACAAAGAACGAAAGAAACGAAGAGGAGAGAGAAAGAGGAAAGAGAAAAAGTAAAAAGGGTATTTTGGTCAGTTTGCTGAAAAAGTGGACCGAATCTGCAAGAACGAAAAAGGTGGCCCGGTTTTGCAAAAGCCCAAAATAAGTGGATTTTTTATGCAAATTGGCCATAATTTTATTTTATTTTTATATAAATATGTTATTATATAATATTTTATTTATAAATATATAATAATTTATTTTATAATATTAAATATATATATTATTATATATATATTATGTTACATATTTATTATATATATATTTTTTAAATATACTTTTTTATAAATATAAATTATAATAATTAAATATATTATGATAATTATTATATATTAATACTATATAATATATATAATAGGAGAAAATATATATAATAATTTTTTATATGTAGTATATTAATTATTATATATTAATAATATAATAATATAAAAAAATATTAAATAGTTTTTCATCTATTTTTCTTTTCCTTTCAACCAAACAATCGACATGGAAAACGATTTTTCTTTTCCTACATACCAAACATAAACAGCGTAAAATACTTTTTCCACTGAAAATTTTTTTTCCACCAAAATTTTTTTTTCCATAGTTTTACGTGAAACCAAACACACCCTAGGGGATTGTTTAACGTTGACAATTCAGTTACAAAAAGTTTGGGATGGTTTGATGGTTAAATTTCAAATATCATTAATGTAGTTTCGCACTTTCTTATTTTAGTATCTTCTGATTTAAAGTACATCAATTTAATATTTTATAGGTTTTTTTTTTTCGTCAGCTTCTCCATTAACATTTCGTTAAATCATATACAAAAAACTTCAGTACCCGCAGAGTTGATACCCGCAAAGTTTATCGAATATTTACTTTAGTACCCTTTCGTCAGTCTCTCACTGTCTCTCTCTCTTCTTCTTCTTCTTCTTCCTTCTCACCTACATCATATCTCTCTTCTCTTTCTCTTCATCTTCTTTCCTTTTTCCACTACAACTATTCTTCTCCAAAGGAGAGTTAAACTTTCCATTCCCAAACTCTGCCAAGACTTAGAGACCGGCCGGTGACTCCATATAGAGCGTAGAGATCGGAATGGCGACTTACGCCTATTTTTTGACTCTAAAGCTTGAAACCCAAATAATAAGGTAAAATCCTTTACATAGAAGTGTCTCGCAGTCTTCTGATCTTTTAATGAGTTTTGGTTCTTTTTGGGCCTTTGTTTGATGAAACTTGGACTTATTTTTTGTGTTTTGACACGATCGAACCGAGCGCACCCCTGCGGTCAAACGAAGCAGGAACAGTTCTAATGGTCGAACAATTCGAGCACAGTTAACTTTATAAGGGTGGCCGACCGAACCTCAACCCTAGATCGATTGATCAGAAACAACCGATAGTAACCACAGACCCCATCTTCAACTTCTACCAACCCAATACACAACAATAAATTGTAAGTACGATATTATCTCATTAAATTAACAATTATGTTATTTTGTTGTCTACAATATTTATCATTCTTTTATCATGATGACAGTATGAACTTTGTAGTATACGAATGTAATATTCCGCACATATGCTATTAATTGTGTAAAATTGCATGTTTCGTAGTAATGTATTAGTATGACATGAATTATGTCGAGTCTAATTTGCCATACTGCATGAGTTGAATTGAGTATTATATTGATACATATTTGTATTTATGGCATGTTGAGTAGCCTTGTTTGAGCCACCTGATCGAGTTTGCTGATGAATTGATGTAACTGTTATCGTAAATAGCGGATTGAAATCCTCTTGACAATGGATATAGATATGTATGTGTAAATGATCTGTGCCGAGTATAGGCCTGTGAATTATATGAGTACTAGGTAGAGACCTGATGATATTATGTGCCAGGTCGTGGCTTGAGGATTTAATGGCCGAGTCAAGGAATCGTGATAGAGATTTACACAAGTATGTAAGGATATGTGAGTCGGGAGACCAATCCATTATTTACCAGTGCAGATGATTATTTAGTAAAGATCTGGTCTATAGAGTAGAGGCACAAGCTAGCATGTGTGTGTGTCGATGTGTGCCAAGTTTAGTAAACCGAAACATAACCTAATGCAAGTTCTATAGAATCATATATGATCCTAGCATTCTTATGCCTGACGGCGCATACCAAGGTACGGGCAAGGTACAGAGAGCTAGAAAACATTGTGTTGGGATACAACGCTAGAATTTGCTCAAACAGTATCAAAACGGATAAGTAACATATGTCTGACTGATTAGGTATGTTGTGACAATTAAGCTATACTGGAGTGACTATGGAGCTGAAAGATATGGTCTTAGAGATGGTACTAGAGATACTATATGTGGTATTGATATTATATCAACTGTGTTTGTGGCACTGGTGCCAAGGCACTTGCATGCTTAGCATAGCGTATAGTATGGCTTATTAAGAGTATATCTCTGAGCATCTTTGTTCATATGTTAACTGTATGTGTATTACTGATTATTAGTTTTTTCATATCATATCCTACTCATCTAAGACGCATGTCTAATTGTTTACAAATAGGATTAGATAGCAGACCCGGAGCGGATTTCATAGTGATGTGACACAGTTTCAAGTAGCTTGCACTTTAGTTGTAGTTGATCATATTGCATTATTGCTTATTTCATTGTTGAATGCATAATTAGATATTTTGTTGTGCTATTCTAATCTACCCCTCTAGTCTTGGTTGACAGTACTTACTGCCCTAAAAATTTCCATTTTCAGAGAATTCAATGTTGAAATTCAGATTTGAATCATACAAAAATTTGAGAGGTCACGACCCGAGCAAAGAGGGTTTGGATTTTTTTTTTTTTTTTTGAGAGAGGGTTTGGATATTGAAAGCTTAAATTTTTGAAGAATAATAGTTCTAATATATTATTTTATAACAAAGGGTTTATTTTAAAAATATTTTTTTTTATATGACGCCATTTCACCACCAGGGGTGCAACTTGTGCAAAATTAGTGAGAAAATTATGCTGCGTTGCAAAAATTATTTAAAATATAATACTTATTTTATCTTTTTAGATAAGATAATGTCACCAATGTTTAATTTGAGTTTCCATTATCTCTTAAGAATAAAGAGTTCTTGTATCATACTCCTAATCCCCTTTGTGGTTTTTAGTGAAAAAGTATTGTTCATGTTGGAAAAACCCAAAATTTTCTAATTATTTATTTATTTACATTTATTTATTATATATATATTTTATTTAATTTTTTTAATTCTTTACAGCCGTTCGGAGTGGAGTCCGTGGATGGCGCGGACGTTACGCGCGAGTGCGCGCGTCGTTACGCGCGAGTGCGGATCACGCGAGGCGGGCTACGGAGCCGAACGTTGGTGTAACACCAACGTTCGAGCCCATAGTGTACTTCTATATGGATATTTATATAGTCCTTTACCTGTTCATTGAGAGGATGAACACTACTAAGGAGAACACAGAGAAAAAAGATAATTTTGAGAGTTCTCTTTTAATTTTTAAGCTTAATCCACTTTATTTGATCTTTTATTATTGGGTGTTGAAAGAAACTTCGTCAACCTCTTCCGCGTTCGTGTTCGTAGGAGGAGAAGTACCGGTCGTATCTTGGGGCGGTTTTTCCGGTTAATCCCGCACGAAGGACGGGAATACGCCTTAGGACAGTGCCTCGCACGCTTCCGGAATAATTTGTTGATATTCTTCTTCCACAATTTCTTTTTGGAATTTAGCGATAATGGGTAAGTAGATTTTATTTGTTTAATCACAAAATTAGTTAGATTTTATCACAATCGGATTATTCGTTGCGGGTTTTCCCTAACAATCTAAGGCGTAGTCCTAATTTGATTGCGGTTAAAATCTAACGGATGTTAATCCGCATTAAATTAATTTTATACGTATATAATTTGTTTGTTAATTTGTTTGTATAATTGGCATTTAAATATAAAAATTTTTTTGGGATTAGCACTTTAACCTGTAATTGCATATTATGTAATTTCTTGTTTAAATTACATTTTATTTGATGAGTATTTTTTTAAAAAAAATTGCCTTTACTGTAGTTCTTTTGAAAAAAAAAGTACGGACATTATGGATTTCAAAACTATATATATATATATATAGAACTAGGCTACTATGCTATTAATAGCACCAAGTCGTTGGTGCTACCAAGTTTTTGGCCATTGGATTAAGAGATGTGTGGTTAGGATGATGTGGGCCCCCTAGGGTTGAGTGGGTGGTTGGTTGAATAGTATGATCTAACGGGTGAAAATGATCCAAAGGGTAGATCTAACGGCGGAAAACTTGGTAGCACCAAGTGCTTCGTGCTATTAATAGCATAGTAGCCGGACTCTATATATATATACTCCTAATATAATATATATATATATATATATTATTAATTTTCTATAATATATGGACTGGCTACTAGTTAGTAGCAAATTCATATTGTTGCTACTAGTTTTTTAGGGGGCCCATCCTGGATCAACTCTTATCCATTATTTCTAACATTGGATTAAATACTATAACCCAGTAGGGACGACTCAACCCTAGGGGGACACTCCTCTACGCGACTAATAATCATCACCGAGCTTACAATTTTTTCATGCCAAATGGTTAAAACTTGATAGACAAAAGAGTCTGTGTTACTATTAATGAAGTATCCAGTTTATTCTATATATATAATATATTATATATTGTTTTCACTGGTTTTTCTATAAGTTTAAAAAAAAAAGGCTGTTTTGCTAGAATAATAAATTATCTTTTTATCAAGTATTAAAAAAAAATGTTTTGTAACCTGCATTGATTTTTTTTAAAAAAATAATATAATAATAAATTTTTTTTGCACAAACTGAAATATACTTTAAACTGTGTAATGGTTTTTGAGTTGTTGCTAAGTAAAAGCTTTTTATGAAAAAAGATTATAAATTAAATTAAAATTTAATGGTTCGTAATTTTGTGCCCTATTTAACAAGTTCACATCTGCCCGCATTTAGATATATATAGAGATATATATAATAGATATATAATGAGTCTAATTAATTTATAATTTTCAGAGAAATGTAGATATCTGTTCTTATTAGTTTAATATCTGATATACTGTGGCTACGTGCCTAATCTCTGATATTAAATTAATTTTTGTGGCGGGAGTCTCCATCCATGATAGCTCTTGTTACTGCTGCGGGGTTATTATTCACGTCGCCTTGCGCTACACTAGAACCACACTACTTTATACACACTCTAATAGTACATTATATATATAATATACTCGCTTTAAATAAATAATAGTAGTATTTTTTTTTGTTTGTTCAATTTGATTGTAATAATAATGTCCATTCTAATCTTAAATAAATTAGAATACAGTACTTTTCAAATTCCACAACTGCATTATATATCATCACTGCTAATTGCATATAGTTTTAAAAGTTTCACAATTATTATATTACTCTAATATAATAATATATATAATAATTAAAATAAATTTGTTTTTTAACATATAATATATATATATATAATATAATAATATATACTAATATATATTACTAACTATCATATATATTATTATAAATATTTCTACAGTAAATTATTTTACCAGTGTACCAGCGCTTTTGTATAAAGTTTAATTATGTGCATACTATTTCAAATATATATATATATTTTACTATTTTTGATAAAAGAAAAAAATCTGCTGAGCAAAATTAATTTTACAGAATAATATATAATAAAGTGGGATTTCAACCCACACTTTCTAAAGGCACAGTTTTTGAGCGAGATCACCTAACAAGCAGTATTAATACTATTGCATTTTTTTTATTATTGTTGCTGTCATTGTAAACTCCATTTGTTGGATTTAATATCACAACTATCTAACTTCTTAGCACGACTGAATATACAACAGCTAGCACAGTTATTGTGATAATTTTGCTGATTGTATTTAATATTTTTATACATTACTTGCAATATATTGTTTGCAAACAAATTACCTAATTAAAATCAAATATTTTAAAATTGTTTCTGCAATCTATTTGTTGTTGAACCGAATTTTGTTAAACATGATTAAATTTTATAATTTTTAAATTTTAGTATATTTCAGAACTTATGGGGGTTACTCTTTTATCAGTTTGATAAATTTTGATATTATAATTGCTCTCGTGATTTTATCCTAGTGGTCATCTTGGAAACGAATTTTACAAATTCTAAGATTGGGAGGTAAATTATTTTGAGACATAAATTTATTAGATGGTTATTTTCATAATATTACTTATTTGATTTTATCAGATCTGAGCAGAACTTTGCAGATTATTTGACGAACGGCCTGAATAGGACTAAGGTCCTGGAGTCATCGAGGGGGATGGGACTTGCTCATAATGGGCCTTCCTGCAGTGGGAACCCAACCTTTATGATAGGAAATCCCTTGAAGAAGGTTCAATGTGGTAAAAACAAACTGTCAGGTTGGCCAAAGAGCACTTTCTACAAATTTTATATAGGAGCTTTAGTTCCAATCCCATCCCTATGGTGAGTAATGCTCTGTGTAGTGGATTAGGTTGAGCTGAGAGCTCTTAATGGGATCCAAAGCGATAATTTTCGCGAGATGTGACTCTACACACATCCCTGGAGGAAACCACCTATATAAGAGTATCCGTATGTGGCCGCGGCTATGTGAATGGGCTATACATAGAAACTCTTATGAAAAATTAAGGTACTGTGCATGGCCATTAACGCACAGACACGCGACGGAGAATTCTGTACTGTGTGTGTGGTAGTTAAAGTCAGGACCAAAGGAACGTAGTTCAAGACCTGGTTCACTCCGATTCCTTCTGATGGAAATTGCTTACACTAAGTGAGGTTAAGTCTCTTAAAGACACCTTACCTATTGCATAGTATAAACACCCAGTGATTTATTTATTTATTTATTAATTTTGTTTTCGAGTTTAATTCTTATTTCGAAATTTTGAATTTTGTGGGGGGATTGTGGATGTAAAATTCAAAACCCCTCAATTTATTTTACTAATTATCTTTTCTAATTATTTATTTTTTCCGGATGTTACGATCATGAAGATCGTGCGCTGCCGTTCCGTGCGCGAGTCCGTTCCGCGCGCGCGAGCTCGCGTCCATTCCGCGGATGATGCGCGATGCTTCCAACGTCTTTTTATTTTTTGGTACGTTGAAGTGACGTTCACATGGTTGTACATACACAGAGGGTACACCTTTTGTTAATTAACTTGAAAAACAGTGAAGAAACAAAATACTGTTTGAAGCTAAATCATTTGAAGATTTGTTTATATTTTGTTGTTATTTTATTATCGGGTGTTGAAAGAGTCTCCGTCAACCTCCTTCACGATCGTGCTCGCAGCAGGAGAAATTTCGGTCATACCTTGGGGTGTTGTTTCTGGTTAATCCCGTACGTAAGGACGGGAATACGCCTTAGGGCAGTGTCTCGCACGCTTCCGGATCAATTAAGTATTTATTTGGATTTAGCGATTATCTGTAAGTTGATTTATTTATTTATCTTTATTACAAATTAGTTGGATTTTAATCATAATCAGATTTTCGTTGCGGTATTTGTTCTAACAGTTCAACCATTGTGTAGGTGGATTCCAAATAGTAACAAATTTTTTCATGTATGAAGTGGTGGATTCTACAGACAGTCGAGTTCTTATCCAACCATGCTTTTGTTTCCTTCACTAGCCCTCTAGTTTTAGGATATCATTACACAAATTAAATTCTAAATATTTTTTTAATTTTTGATAATTTTGAATAAATATACAATTTAATTTTTAAATATTTGTTAAATTTAAAATTCACAATTTTAATTTTCAAATTTTAAATTTAGATTTTAAATTCAAATATCAAAATTTAATTTCTAACACATATCTTAAATTCAAAATTTTAAATTATTTTAAAAAAATCAGTAAAAAAATTATTATATACAAATAACAAAAAAATTTTGCCAATTAGCTTTACAAAATCACTTTACAGGTAGACTCGGCCAAACATTCTGCAAGTTTTTAATCAAAATTGTTAATCTATGATATTCTATTGATTCCTTGACGTCCAATTTGGCGTTAGCTCCTATTCAAATTTACTTAAAATTAAGTATAAAATAAAATATTTTAAAGCAGTCTTTTTTGGGGGAATTCGTGCATTGACGCGCGTGAAACATCACCTTTCTATACTATAGTTTTGTCCACTCATCTTTTTTCTCTTTTAAATTCTCCCACACCAATAGAAATTCAAGGTATTGTTTGGTTCAGAAATAAGCATAATTTTTTTGTTTTTAGAATAGAAACAACTTTATAAATAAGTCGGAATAAGATCAATTTTGCATTTCGATGAAAACTAAGTTATTCCCAGTAATAAGAAAAATATCGTTTAGATGAATATATTGGAATAGCGCAAAAAGAAGTAACTATATTTTAAAATAAAAATATTTATCTCATTAATTAATATCAAAATATTAATTAATAATAATTTTGTTTGTCACCATGAATGACTCACCTCGTACGGTTAATTTTTTTTGGATTTCTTGCGGGATAATACTCATGATTCAGATTAGTATTTATATATATATGGGTATCAGGTATTACGGATCCATAACTTCTAATAGATGTAAGTATCTACTGTTAATTACCCCTGAAGATTGGCACGCCTTCTATTAAGAGACTTTCGTAAGGAGAATAGAATAAATTATATCTTAATGATTGACCGACTCCTAAGTGTATGTATTAGAATTCAGTTGGATTTGAAGTTGACTAGATTCAAAGTATATATATTAGGACCTAGTCAGTATAAAGCTCTAAGTATATGTATTAGAGTTTAATTGGCTTTAAGTATATGTTTTAGAGTCCAATTATATTTGATTTCACCTCAATTATATATTCTAAGGTGAAAATATGACCAACCCCAAGTATATGTATTGAGGTGGAGATGTGACCAGACCTCAAGTATATGTATTGAGGTGGATTAGATTTGATGTTACCCGAGAGTCGAAAGAGGCTAATTCCTAAGTATCAAGATTAGCCGAGTTTGATATATTTCCTACTCTAGTTATACATGTAGAGTGGGGATCTGACTAAGCCCTAAAGTATTTCATTAGGGTTCGTTGATTTTAATTTGAATGAACTTTAAGTATATGTATTAGAGCTCGATTGAACATGAGTTTCTCTATAGATAGATTTGTTAGAGCAAAAGGCTGACTAAACCCTAAGGGTTAGTCGGGTTTAATTTGAATGAACTCTAAATATATGTATTAGAGTTCGATTGAAGTTAATTTGACTCCAAGTGTATAATTTAGAACTTTGTTGGTTTAAAAATGATTTTGCTTTAGTTATATGTGCTAAGGCAGTGGAGTTGACTTGGCCCTAAGTATAAGTATTAGGATTAGTCAATTTTGGATTTGACTTTCATTTTAGGTATATAGGCTAAAGCAAAGGTCGAGATTCATGACGCAGTTGGATGCAGTATATGAATTTGGCCCATAATAGAGTTGGGTTTGTGATAGAACTCCATATTTTGTTTAGTTCATGATAAAACGTCGTATGAATTTGGTGTATACTTTATGAGAGTTGGATGTGATTTGGTATATGATTCATGAGATTTTGATATAATTTGGTTCATGAATTTGGTTGATGGTTCATACGAGTTGGATAAGGTTTATGATTTGAATATGGTTCATAAGATTTGGGTATGGTTAATAATAGCCCATTTTAAGTTCATGATGAAAACCCATTTTCGGTTCATAGTGAAGCCCATTTTGATTCATATGACTTTAGTTAAATTTTTTGTCCATAAATATGACTCATGTTTGAAGTTGGATTTGGGTTTTAGGCATTTGAATGATACAGGTTTGATAGCTTTGGACCTAATGCTCTTGGGTCTTAGTGGTTTTATGGGCTAGGTTTTGTATATGGACTAGAGTGGGTTGGGTTTTATTGTAGACTAGATTGAGTTAGGTTTTTATTGTGAACTAAATTGGGTTGGATTTTTATTCTGGACTTAATTGGATAGTGTGGACTAGAATGGATTTGAATTTTTATTGTGTATTATATTGGGTTGATTTTTTTTATTGTGGACTAAGTGGCCTTTGGCTTTTTATGGGTTTTTGGGACCAAATTTGTTTTGCAATATTATTTGCATGTAGAATAGGTTTGGAATTTATTTATATGTGGAGTAGATTGAGTTGGGATTATTTGCATGTGGACTAGATTGGGTTTGTTTTTTATTTTATTGTGGGTCTTTGGATTTTTTTTTACTGTGGACTAAAATGGACTTTGAATTTTTTATGGGTTTGGGCCAGAATTTGTTTTGCAATATTATTTGCACGTAGAATAGATTTGAAAATTTATTTATATGCAGACTAAATTCGGATTTTTATGTCATTTCACTTAACTGCTGTTAAAAAATAAACAATACTCTAACCGTAACAAATTATAAGGATAAATATAAATATCATTGGACTTCTGTAGAGATAAAATTAAAAACTTAAACTTTGTAGAAATATATTTACTATTCAATATATTTAATATTCAATAGTCAATTCGCACTCAAAAGGGTACGTAACAATCACTAAATTAGCCAGTAATTGTTCTATTTTGGACCCTGACTTTTGTTGGACTCGGTGTAACAACTAGACTGCGAATTTGGGATCTTAGATATAAACTGTTGAATCATATATCACTTACATTAGTAGAAACAATCAGTGAGAAGAATCTGATGGTGTTAAGAATATTAGCTTCGTATTAGATACTAATAAGAATCCTGATCTGTATAAAATGTGAGGGGTTTTCTTTATGTTATCAACATAAGTTTTCGGATTGGTTCTGTTCTTTTGGACTAGCCCTTGTTTCATTAAAGTTTCATCCGGTCCTCAATTGCTTTCATTTAATTCTCGTACATTTAATATATAATGTAAAAAATTTCTCCACCTATGCATTTAAAATTTGTGAGCCACAGAAGATATTTCTAAAAATATTTTCCTTACAAAACTTTATAATATTACTTTTAAAATATAAACATATTATGTATTCTTGGTCCCCTCTCGAATCTAAATTCTGGCTTCGTCTACTAGTGTACAATTAATCAATCCTACAAATAATTATACCCCTCTCTCTCTCTCTCTCTCTCTCTCTCTCTCTCTTCTAATTTATTGACCAAATAGTCAAAAAAAAAAAGTGTTTTTTTTTGGGGAAAATTGTTTATGTATTTCTGAAAAGTTTCTAATTTTTTTATTATCTTTCTTAAAAAACTAATATTAAAAATGCCCTTTTATATTCCAAATTATTTCAAATATATTTCAAGAGTTAAATTCTCGTGAATGGTTAGCAACAGCCGTTATCTCTGTGAAATTACTATTTTGTTCTTTCAAATATATCCTTCTGCCGTCACAAACTTTTCTTCTTTATCTTAAGTTAGGAACAAAAAAATATTTTTATTTTTTATTTTTTCAAATATACCTTCTACTGTCACTAATTTTTTTTATTTACTCTTAAGTTAAAGATAAAAAAGTTGTTTAACGCGAGATAACTTAACTGGTGGTAAGTGCTGGGGTATTTTTGAATAACAGACGAACAAATGATGGATATATTGAAAACAAAAAAAAATAGCAATAAACTAGATATCTCTAAAATTTTGAGAGATTTTAGACAATTATCCTTTTTTTTTTAATTATTTGCTGTGGTAAAATCGGCTATATAATTGCAGATTTTGACGGGAATAAGGGGAGGGAATAATAATGAGAATAAGAAATTAATTAATGGGAGGCGGATAAGGTTGGCGAGTGGATAAGCACGACCCCACTCGCTTTATCGCCTCCCCCCACTCCCGTCCTTGTCACCCTCCTCCTTAGCCCTCCCTCTTTATTACATTTATTATTTATTATTTATTATTATTATTACAATAACGTGCCAACACCATACACCATTTTAATTTACGATTATGCCCTTATATATATATATATATAGAGAGAGAGAGAGAGAGAGAGAGAGAAAGAGAGAGAGAGAGGTTACTATGCTATCGGAAGCACGGAGTCTTCCGTGTTTCCAGCTTGTTTTCAATGTTGCGACTTTCAAATCGTTGATCGGCTCCGTTAAACTTGATCTAGAGTATTTGGAGTACTTAGAAAATAAATTTTATTATTTTTCGATATCATTTGCCTAGTGATCGAATGAGTTCAAAATCAACACATTTCAATGGTCGTAGTGAGCCGTTTACAAGTTTAACGGTGTAGAAATATCCAAATCACGTGAAATTTTGATAGAAAATTTTTTATACTATATAAAACAAGATCAATATCTTTGATTTAAAATTTTAATGTCATATTATTACATTTTGTAAGATTTTTATTTTCAGCCGTTGATTTTGAGCCCCTTCGTTCACTAGGCAAATGATATCGTAAAATCATAAAATTTATTTTCTAGGTACTTCAAATACTCTAGATCAAGTTTAACGGAGCGATCGACGATTCGAAAGTCGCAACATCGAAAACTAGACTGGAAGCACGGAAGGCTCCGTGCTTCAGATATGCATAGTAGCCTCACTATATTATATAATATATATTATATATATAAATATATATTATATATATATATATATGATGTAGGGCTAAGATACTTTTAGCAAGTATCACGCCAAGTGATACTTGTGTTTTTTTAGGCCCTTGGATGGAAAGATGTAGGTTGAGATGATGGGGGTAGGTGGGGGTAGGTGGTGGTAGGTGAATAGTGTTTGATCCAAGGGCTATTTGTAATCAAAAAGTAGATCCAATGGCTAAAAAACATGATAGCACCATGGGATGATACTTGTAAAATATCCTAGATCAACTCATATAATATATTATATAAATGGCTGAATACTATTAATAGTAAAACACTCTTTTTGGCTATCAAGTTTTTAACCCTGGATGAAAAATTGTAGGGTCAGGATGATATTAGTCCGGTTAGTAGTTGAGTGGTCCCCTAGGGTTGAGTGGCCCGACTGGTTATAGTATTTAATCCAATGGTTAGAAATAATGAAAAGATGTGATCCAAAGGCTAAAAATGATAGCAACAATGAGATTTTGCTCTAGAGGGTAGCCAAGTCAACTCATATAATATTAATATATATATATATATAGATTAAGGCTGGAATACCATTAATAGTAAAACGCTCTTTTTGTATATCAAGTTTTTAACTCTGGATGAAAATTGTAGGGTCAGGAGATATAGTCGTTAGATTAGTCAGTTAGAGTTGAGTGGTCCCTCCTAGGGTTGAGTGTCTCCACTGGGTTATAGTATTTAATGCCAATGGTAGAAATATGAAAGAGTTAATCCAAAGGCTAAAAAACTGGTAGCAATAATGGATTTTGCTACTATAGTAGCCCAGTCCAACTCCATATATATATATATATATATAATATTGAGCTCCTATCCTTTAAAAGTACAAGTCATTTGTGCTTGTAAGTTTTTAGCCCTTGGATTAATAAATTGCGGTTAGGATGATGTGGGCCCCTGGGTTGAGTGGGTGGTTGGTTGAATAGTATAATCTAACCGGGTGAAAATGATCAAAGGCGTAGATCTAACGGTAAAAATTCACAAGACAAGTGCTTGTACTTTTAAAGCACCATAGCCGACTCTATATATATATATATAGTGTCCGCTACTATACTATTATGAGTACGATCGCCCTCGTACTCATAATTGTTTTCGATGATCGGCTTCCGAATCGACGATCCACACCGGCTAACTTATTTACAGCATTTAAACTTTTAGAATCAATTTATTAATTTTTCGGCATCATTTACTTTACGATCAAGAGGTCAAAAGTTTGACAATTTTTAACGGCCGGTATGGAATACTTGCTAGTTTAAGCGGTGAAAGAATAGAATTTGTTGAATTTTTGATAGAAAATTCTATTCACTACATAGATAAAGATCAATAACTCCGATCTTGAATTGAAAGATCCAATCATCTTTTTAGGACGTCGTTCGATTTTGACCGTTCATTTTATGTCCACTTGATGGATTTTATTATGATTATCGAAAATTTTTTAGCGAAAATTTATTTTTAGAAGTTTCAATACTCTAGATCATAATTTAACGGAGTGGATCGTCGATTCGAAAGCTCCATCATTGAAAACAAATTATAAGTACGAGGGCTCCAATACTCATAATATGTATAGTAGCCATGGCCTATATATATATATATATATATATATATATATATATATATATATAGCTGGGCTACTATACTCTTATACATAGAACCCCTTGTACTCAAAATTTTAATCCTTGATTGATTGAATGTGTGGTTAGGATCCCCACTTAGAATGTAGTGGTTCTTAGGTTGAGTGGGTAGTTTGGTTGAATAGTATGATCTAAACGGGTGAATGATCATGGAATAAATTTAAGGACTGAAAACTTATGAGTGTAAGGAAGCCAATACTTCATAAAAATATAGTAGCGGAACATATATATATATATATAATATATAGGTCCGGCTACTATACTATTATGAGTACGATCGCTCTCATACTCATAAATCGTTTTCGATGATAGAGCTTCCGTACGACGGATCCATACTGTTAACGTTATTTACAGCATTTAAAACTTCTAGAAATCAATTTTATAATTTTTCGACATCATTTACCTTACGATCAAGAGGTCAAAAATTTGACAATTTTTAATGGCCGTATGGAATACTTGCTATTTAAGCGGTGTAAAAGAATCGAAATTTGTTGAATTTTTGATAGAAATTCTTTTCACTACTAGATAAAGAATCAATACTCCGATCTGAATGAAGGATCTGATCATCTTTTTTTAGGACGTCGTTCGATTTGAACCGTTCATTTATGCCGCTTGATGGACTTTATTATGATTTCGAAAATTTACGAAATTTATTTTCTAAAGTTTCAAAATACTCTAGATCATATTTAACGGAGTGGATCGTCGATTTGGAAACTCCATCATCGAAAACAACTTATAAAGTACGAGGGCTCCAATACTCATAATAGTATAAGTAGCACGGCCTATATATATATATATATATATATATATATATATAGAACTGGCTATTATACTATTAATAGCACCAAGTCATTGTGTACCAAGTTTTTGGCCATTGATTAAGAGATGTGCGGTTAAGATGATGTGGGCCCTCTAGGGTTGAGTGGGTGGTTGGTTAGATAGTATGATCTAACGGTGAAAATGATCAAAATGGTAGATCTAACGCGAAAACTTGGTAGCAACAAAGTGGCTTTGTGCTATTTAATAGTATAGTAGCCGGACTCTATATTATATATATATATATATTATATTATATATATTAAATACTAAAAGTTGAGCTAGAATGCTATCGATGCAAACGGGCTACGTTGCCACCCATGTTGTTTCGATGATGGAGCTTTCAAATCGACGATCGCACCGTTGAACATGAATGATCTAATATCATTGAAGTATCTAGAAATCAAATTTCAAATCTTTTCGACATTATTTACCTAATGATCAAATGGTTTCAAAATTTATAATTTTAATGGGCTGATATGAGAGTTTTCTCGTTTAACGGTATATAAGCTATCCAAATCAATTAAATTTTGGTTAAAAATTCTTAAACTATTATAGAACAAAGATCTATACTCTCGATCATGTATTACAAAATTTCTATCATCACTTTTTAGAGATATTCATTTTCATCCGCATTCATTTTTACGCTCACTTGATGGACAAGAAAACAATATCAGAAAAGTATGAAATTGATTTCTTAGATACTTCAAGTGGTATAGATCTTGTCAATGGGTGCCGATCGTCGATTTGGAGGCTCCATCATAAAAAACAAATGGGTGGCAGAGCCCGTTGCTACCGATAGTATTCCGCTCAACTCTATAATATATATTATAATATAATATATATATATATATATATATATAATATATATATAATATAGAACTAGCTATATGCTATTAATAGGCACCAAGTCATTGTGCTACCAGTTTTTGGTCATTGGATTAAGAGATGTGGCGGTTAGGATATGTGGCCCTTAGGGTTGAGTGAGTGGTTGGTTGAATAGTATGATCTAACGGATGAAAATGAATCAAAAGGGTAGATCTAACAGCAGAAAATTGGTAGCAAGCAAGTGCTTCGTGCTATTAAATAGGCATAGGCAGCCGACTCTTCTCTCTCTCTTTTGTCTCTCTCTCTCTCTCTCTCTCTATATATATATATAATAATATATATATAGTATGGGCTACTATACTCTTATGAGTATAAGTCCTTTGTACTATAAGTTTTTTCGAGTGGAGTTTTCGAATCGATGATCATACCGTAAATATGATCTAGAGTATTTGAAACTTTAGAAAATAAATTCGTAAATTTTCGAAATCATTATAAAGTCCATCAAGTGGATATAAAATGAACGGTTAAAATCGAACGACCCTCCTAAAATGGATGATCGGATCTTTAATTAAGATCGGAGTTATTGATCTTTATTTAGGTAGTGAATAGAATTTTCTATCAAAAATTCACTATTATGATTTTTTTTTACTGTTAAACTAGCAAATACCTCATACCGACATTAAAATTGTCAATTTTGTGAGCTTCTGATCGTAAGTAAATGATATCGAAAAATTATAAATTTTTATTTCTAGAAAGTTTTAAATACTCTAGATAATGTTTAAAGGTCTGGATTGTCCCATTGGAAGCTCTATCATCGAAACAACTTATGAGTACGAAAGCGATCGTACTCATAAGAGTATAGAAGCCGATATATTATATATAGTCGGCTATTATACTTTTATCAGTATTGGCTCCCTTATAGTCATAAGTTTTCGACCCTTAATTTATTTCATTGATCATTTCTATCCGTTAGATCATACTATTCAACCCAACTATCCACTCAACCCTAGGGAACACTATCATTTAAATGAGGACCACCATCATTCTAACACACATTCCATCAATCAACAGTTAAAAATTTATGAGTACCAGGGAATCTATACTCACAAGAGTATAGTAGCCCCGGTCTAATATATATATATATATATATATATATATATATATATATATATATATATATATAGCCCGGCTGCTATGCTATCATAAACAAGCACTTGGTGCTATCAAGTTTTCTACCGTTGATTAACCTTTTGATTATTTTTACCTGTTGAATTATACTATTCAACCAACCAACACTCACAGTACTCACCCTAGGGGCGACATCACTATATATATATAATATATAGTATATAGAGTTAGCTAGAATACTATCGTAGCAACGGGCTCCGTTGCACCCATTTGTTTTCGATGATGGGCATCAATCGACCGATCAACAACGTGAACATCATTCTATACCACTTGAGTACTAGAATCAAATTTCATACTTTCGATATTGTTTTTCTTGTCCATCAAGTGGCGCGTAAAAATAATGGCTGAAAGATAAATATCCTCTAAAAATGATAATAAAATTTTGAATCATGATCGAGAGTATAGATCTGTTCTAAATAGTTTAAAGACTGTTCTACACAAAATTCAAATTGATTTGGATAGCTTTATGACGTTAAACGAGAAACCCTCATATCAACATTAAAATTACTATTTTGAACGCCTTTGATCATTAGGTAAACTGATGTCGAAAAGATTTGAATTTTGATTTTTAGATACTTCAGTGATATAGATCATTTCAACGGGCCGAATCGTCGATTTGAAAGCTTCCATCATCGAAAATAAATGGGTGGCAACGAGCCGGCTTGCTATGATAGCATTCCAGCTCACATCATATATATAAATATATATATATATATATATATAGTTGAGCTGGAATGCTATCGGTAGCAAGCGGGCTCCGTTACCACCCATTTGTTTTCGATGATGGAGCCTCCAAATCGACGATTGACACCGTTGAACATGATCTATCACTTGAAGTGTTTAGAAATCAAATTTCAAATCTTTTCGACATCATTTGCCTAATGATGAAAATGTTTCAAAATTTGTAATTTTAATGGTCGATATGAAGCGTTTTCTCGTTTAACAGGTAATGATATCCAAATCAATTGAATTTTTGTTAGAAAATTCTTTAAACTATTTAAAACAAGATCTATACTCTTGATCTTGATAAAAAGACTCCTATCATCATTTTTTTAAAAATATTTATTTTCAGCCGTTCATTTTTGTGTCTACTCGATGGATAAGAGAACAATATCGAAAATGTATGAAATTTGATTTCTAAACACTTCAACTGGTATAGATCATGTTTAACGGTACCGATCGTCGATTTGGAGGCTCCATCATCGAAAACAAATGAATGACAACGGAGCCCATTTGCTATCGATAGTATTCTAGCTCAACTATATATATATATATATGTTATGTTTACAATAAAAATTATATGTGTTATGTTTTATAAATTAATATTTATAAATTAATATGTTATGTTTTATTAGAAAATATTTATAATATCCTACGGTGTTCTTTTTTTTATATAATAGAACATTTTTATATACTTTTTGATTTTTGATGAATCAAATTTAAATATGTGTTTTAAATTAAAAGTATCAAAATTTAATTTACATTTATTTTAAAAATTTTAATTTTAATTTTGATTCACTGTAATAAAAAAATTAATTGTTAATTCAAATTTGATATCAAAAGTTAAATTTAATTCATAATTTAAACTCAAATTTAAATTTTAATGTAAAATAGATTAATAAAAATGCTATTTTTTTAACAAATTGATCATAACCATTTATTTTTATTTGAGATATTTTTAACAAATTGATTATAATCCTAGGATTAAATTTATAGATGGATAGGAATACTATTTTTTAATAAATTGATTATAACTATTCTTATTTGAGATTTTTTTTAATAAATTGATCATAATCATTTATAGGGAATAATTTTTATATATAGTAAAGATTTAATAGATTGATTATAATCGTTCGTTTTTATTTGAGATATTTTTAACAAATTAATCATAACCATTCGTAGGAAATATTATTTTATTTTTTTTTGGATTCCGTCTGTCATTGTCGGAATTTCTATACGCTTTTATATATAGTATAGATGAGTCCGGCTACTATATTTTTATGAGTACGATCGTCCTCGTACTCATAAGTCGTTTTCGATAATAGAGTTTCTGAATCGGCGATCTATACAGTTAAATATTATCTAGAGCATTTAAAATTTCTAGAAATCAAATTTTATAATTTTTTGACATCATTTACCGTTTTGCATTTTCTCACTTTAGTACTATGTGATTTAAAGTGTATCAATTTAGTAACCCGTAATTTTATTTATTTATTTTTTGTCAGCTCCTCCGTTAACATTTCGTTAAATTATATACAAAAAACTTCATACCCCACCTAGTTTTATCGAATATTCACTTTAGTATCTTTTAATTTTAACTTTGTTACTATTTTAACGAACAAAAATTAATGAATGGAATAATAAAAAAATAAAAATAAAACTGTACTAAATTAATACACTTTAAACTATATAGTACTAAAATAAAAAATAGTTAAAAATGCGAAAGTAGTATTTGAAGTTTTTCATATTTCTTTTCTTACCATGAAAAGGGGAAAAATAAAAATAAAAAAATTCAGGGGCNAAAGTGAAAAAAAAAAAAAAGAAAAGGAAAAGAAACACCGTACACGAGCGGCCGCGGATGGGGCCCACCACATCCAGCCGCGTCATTTTCCACGCGTACAGTGCCACGTCAGCGTCATCCATACTTTTCCTCTAAAACCACGCATTATTTATTATTTATTTATTTATTTATAAAATTGGTCATTGAAAAATTACGCGTGGTGCACAAAACATTTGCGTACACTCGGTGCACGCAATAGTTTCTTCAAACGGGAAACCGTGCTTCTTTTTTTTTCTTTGGAGAGCGTGGAGCTCAGGAAGAGGAAGAAGAAAACAACAATTACAACTCTCTCTCCTCCTCCTCCTCCTCCTCGTCTACACACCTCTCTCTCTCTCTCTCGCTCTCTCCACTGTTTCTCCTCCTCACTCCGCGGTGCTACGCGGTGGCACGCCGCGTAAATAACCCCCAACTCCCGTGGCATTTCCGAAAATACGCCCCCGCCTCCGCCGCGTTCTGACTTCTGAGCTCTGCGGCTCCTTTAGGTCCTTAATCCTTATCCCCTCCGAGTGGCACGGATTCGTAAATAACTGCAACCTCGGTGGCGTTCTCCAACCTCCTCACCCTTTTTAACAACAAAGTCCAACTATTATTACATATTTAAACAAAGCACCCCCCTCCCCTCCTCCATTGTTGCAGAGAGAGAGAGGGACCATTTCGTTTCCCTTTTTGTAACAGAGAGAGAGAGAGAGAGAGAGAGAGAAGAGGAGGGGAAACGCGATGGGAAACGCGTCGACGAAGGATGAGGGCGGCAATGGGGCGGCGCCGCCGCCGCCGCCGCAGCGGAGGAGCGGCGGTGGAACGTCGCCGCCGGCGAGCCCCAGGCCGTCGCCGTCGCCGTCGCCGACGCCGTTCTTGTTCGTTCCGCAGGTACTCGCGCGATCGCTCTCGCTTATTTATATAAGCGAGCTAATTTTTTTTCCCGATTTTTGTGGGTTAATTTGATCGGTTTTGACCTTTCCGCGATCTGCGTTGTGTTCAAAATGTTGCCCTTTTGGTTTGATATGTGTTTAATTGTTCTGTTTCTCTATTCTTGTTGTGTTCTAATGTACTTGAAATAGTTTGTAGCGAAATGTGCAGTGTGATCATGGGGCGATTTCACTAAAATGTGACTGTGGGAGTTTATGATGCCTAAGAACGATTTAAGAAAAACTATCAAATCTCTGTTCATTTGTTTTATGTAAATTTTCTGTTTATTTCTCCGTATTAGGCATAAAATTTTGTTTTCTGTAGGATCTGTGGTTGCTAAGTTTGGTTTAATAGGCATGCTTGGTAAATCAAGAAAAAGTTTTGACTAAGATTTTTGAGATCAAATGCTATGCTTTTCGTAACTAGATTTCACAATGTTTCTATTTAGTGCCTTTTATTTTCAGATATGTGTGATCATGTTTGATATTTCATCGAATGCAATTGCAAGAAGATGCTGCGACGTGTTGTTAAACGCCAATTTTGTTGATTCATGCAGTTGTTCTGCTTTCGCAAGTTACAATTTTCATCGAGTGCTTTTGCTTTTTTACAGAATAGCGTGTTGTGCTGCAGGTTTCATTATATAATGTGGTAACTTGCTAAATTTCTGTGATACCTGCTAATTCTCTAGTTTGGCTTTTCTTATGAAGGAAAGTTCCAACATTGCCAGAGCTCAAATGCGGAACATTTTCTTCTCATGTCTTGTGAACTTGATATAATGTAGATAGCGTCTTTGAATGTTCAGTTGCTTTTGCTATCTAGGAAATTCTGTCAAAAAGCATATTGGTTTTTGAATATTTTATGATCCATGATCGAATTTCTTCTAATTTCGGTTTAGTGTATTGTGTATTATACGAAGTACAGTAAGCAAAGTGAAATGTCAGCTTTTCGGAACAGATGAACTGTCACATTTGTGAGATAAAATGCGGATTACAAGTTCGACACACCACTGGGCATTGATGCCTTAAGAGTTTTATTTCACAGAGTTATCATATTTGACGGTCTCGTTCTTATGTTGCTTCTGTTTTATCCTACACTAATTTGAAACTTTGTATGTTAACATGTTATACTTGATGTGAACTTTGCACTTTCAGTCAACTGGGTTAATTGGGAGGAAATAAAAATAAATTAGCTGTATAAGAGATGCGGAAAGCACATACCTACGAATGAAGTATTTTATCATGAGATGGATTAAGTTAAAACCTACTGTTGAGTGCATGCGATAAAAAATATATGAAGGACTTATTTAAGGTTGCAACATGGTTTATCCTCTTGTACTTTCGGCTCGAAATGGTTGGAATAATTTGTGCTAATGGAAGTTTCTATGAAGCAGTTAAAATCTGCATCATTGTCTGCCAAATGATCAGAATATGTATGATAGCAAGCTTATGAAGATTTTGTTGAAAAAGATTCTTTTTCTTTTAACTTTATATGAATTTTTTTTTTTTTTATGTATAGTGGAAGAAAATAACTGATACAAATATTTACGCCTTTTGCTCTTAACTAATTTGAAGTATGACCTTTATTTCTTCTTCCCACTGAGAAAGATTATATAATTTATTTATTAGCTAATCGATTCAACTTACGAGGATAGTACTTTATGAATAGCCATTTTCTTTCTTTCTGTTTATTGTGTGAATTTTTGGATTAGAAAGAGCTGCTCCTTGATAATAACCATAGAACTGCCATAGATTATACTACGTAAAGAGTTCGACTCTTTTGGCAAAATATTGTCACTTTGCTGTCATTTCGGCTTTTCTATTTCAGTTATGTATTGTGTATAATGATGATATTGCTGCTGAAATAAAAATCAACCTAGATGTAGTTCTTCTTTCTTTTTATTTGTATTTTACAGTTGTGCATCATGAGTGCCATAGTTTTGATCTTTTGACAGTTGACTGGGTCCACTTCATATCTTTGTGGTCCCTAATGTTTTTGCACCCATTTCACAATTAGAGGTAGTACAAGTTAAATGATGCAAGTGTATGTAATTATTGTTTTCCTTTTATGGACCAAACATTAATGAACATTATAACATTTAAGCTCCTATAAAGCCCTACAGTCATGGTATAAGCTAATATCATGATATCAGCTAATACATTGTGATGAAACTTTGCTTAATGATGCAATATCGAATACTTGACGTAAATGGCGTGTTAGTTAGCCACATGATTCAAACCTGGAAATCTTGAAAGCTACAAGGGAGTGATTGGAATGTATCACAACACTCAACGCATTTTGGACTGCTACCAGGGATAATAATTTTCTATATTGCTATGCACCCGGCTGGGAACATGGATTAGAATTGCTTTCCTACAACATCGGACATTATACTGTGAAGAAGTCTTTTTCACTTCCTCCATTATATTTGCTTAAGCTCTCTCTGCTTATGTTATACGTGTTCTAGTTCAACATCATGTCATCAGCCCTTCTAAAACTTTGTTGTTATACAAATCAGCCTTGGCAGTTACACTGATGATTCAAAAGTATATTGAGAAGGAAAATTTGTTCGACTGTCCAGTGATAAAGGGTAATCTTGGAATTGTGTAGATGACTAGTCATTGAAGAAAAAATGAACGGGGAATGTGATGACATAAGAAGAGATGATGTGGTAGGAAGTTGACAAGTTGGGAAAAAAGAAAAAAAGAAAAAAAAACCCTACGCTCATTGCGACACTAGAAGAAAACTAATTTATCAATTAATCTAATGGAATTTTATGCTCCAATCTTACTAATGTAATACCGAGTTATGGATGTAAGTTGTCAACTTCTTTGGTTTCAATGATGGTTTCAGATTACAAGAAGTCTTACTTGTAACAAGGAACTTGTTATTATTGGAACACCTAGATTTATGGTTATAACAGGCATTGATAAATAATCATCCTGTTCCAGTTGGCCTCAACATGATATGAAATCCCATGAGATGTACCAATACTTGGCACAATTTGCATGGACGATGTATGGATGTCCTTTTTGTGTTGGCATGCATAGTTACGTGCACCATCAGCATGGCAGGCTCATGACGACTGTGCCAGTTGGCTTGTCATGGTAATCTTATATTTATTATCTTAACTTGACTTTCCCTACCAATTCATGTCATGTAGTGCATGTTCATCGGCAATTACTGTTATGGATTTTAGTAGTGTTATTTATGCCAGCATCATAGATTCCTTGTATAACACTGATTTTCTTGCCACATGTCAAGGTATGTTGGTTGGGAATTAGCATGATAGCATGCCATGATGCAGGCATGCAAGCAACTAGTCATGGGTGCCACATGCCTATTATGGAGTCTGTTTTGTTTGTCGCATGCTCCGGCATGGAGTTGAATCGAGCTGGATAGCATGACAATGTACACAATAAGGGCCCTTGCTGGATAATTAATTGAGAAAGTGAAAGAGATGTTAAAATTTTTTCACTTGATTTAGTGTCTGTTGTCATGTAACATTGTTTCATGTAAATAGATCTTAAAAATCTTAAAAAACTCACGGTTGGTTGCTTTCTTGACTCCAGTAGGACTGTTTGGATTCCATTTCGGAATTAGCCAATGTTTTGCTAACATTTTTTGAATCGACAATCCTGGGGAAAATGCCATATTGCCATTTATTCTTGATATCACCAACTTGTGTTGCTTCTATGATATTTATTCCTTTTTTCACTTCTTGTTGTTGATTTACAATTCTTGGAGCTCTGAAGATTATAGATCACTATGAGTACGGTCGTGCTGGTTAGGTCTATATTTACTGCATGTATTAGGTATGGCTATATATCTTTTGTTTTTTTTCCCCCTGAAATAGATGTAATATTTGGGTGATGTTTTTTGGTCAATATTTGTTACTATATATTTTCATTTTGCATTATCACCTCTTTTTCTTTGAAGTGAATAGTTTTAGTCTTCCTTTGTTTGATCTGGAGTAGAGGGTGCATTTCTTTTGTCATCATATTTAAGCAAGGTGCTTGAGTATATTCCAAACTCTAATATGATCATAGGGTGTGTTTGGTTCGAAGTCGGAATCGATATCGAAACCAAATGAGAATAAGCTGAAAACGGAATCGAAATGATTCATTACCTCTGTTGGCACCATAAAAATAGTGCCACGTGGTAAGTCAATGTACACCACGAGAAGGGCCCCAAAGCCAAGCATAAAGCGACATGTGGTGCGCCAAGAGACCAAGACCTAGGAAGAGCACACCCAAAACCGGAAATCAATTGGGCGTAGGGCAATTAGGATCGGCCGGGAGTGGTTCGCAGAAGCAGGGACATGGCCGAGGCATACCCCGTAGTGGGGAATAACTGAATAAACAACAGGCGAGATTATAAATAGACATAATATGCCTGCCAAAGGCCCTGAGAACAAGAAGACCACTTTATTTCCTGCACATTTCCGCTTTTAGGAGTAGTTTACTTGTAATCTTTATTTCCCTTGGATTTCTTACTTTTCTAGGAGTAGTTTTAAGTTAGATTTTCTTGCGAGTAAGAGTGACAGTGAGATTCATCATTCTCTAAACACCCTTCATTTTTTGCAATACATATTGGAACTACTCGGCTCATTTCAGCCGAATACACAGAATGGTATTTGAACTCGGCTGATTGGATCCCTCATCAGCCGATCGCTTGATTTAGTCTCGGGCGCAGACTTCGAGGGTCACCTTCAGAAGTCATTCCGCCTCCCTGCTCACTTCTCGAAGCAGGTTGTTGATCGGATCAACGGTCCAGGAATTCGGCTTGCAACAACCTTATTCTGTTTGGTTCATCACCTGAATCGAAATTAGAATGAACCATTCCTATTGTCGGTGCTTGGCTCAGATAGATATAAAAAACGTAATCAAATTAATATGCCAATTTTATCTTTATTAAATATTAGTTTAAATTCAAACTGAAAAATAAATATTAAAAATTTATGTCAACATTTTAAAATGATGTCAAAATTTTAAATATATTTTTAAAAAAAATTAAAATTTGAAATTGAACGGATAATTCAAAATATAAAACTAAATTTCAATTTATTCAAATTCAAACTTAATATTATAATTTAAATTTGAATCCATAAATTTAATTTAAATTTTTAAATAAAATTTGAATAAAACTTAGATTTTAAATTAAATTTTAAATTTAAATTCAAATATATAAATTAGATTCAAAATGCTTGATTGAATTTTAATTTTTAATTTAAGTTCAAATTAAAATTTAAATTTATAAAATATAGTTTTCAAATTTAAACTTATGTTTTAATTAAAAAATAAATATGTTTAATTAAAAAATAAACTTAAAAAAGTTAAATTTGATCCGAACAAATCCATTCCGCCCGGATTTAATTTTCAATCCGGCCTCCTAGGCCGGATTAGTAAAAGGGGTAATTGGAGGGATTCCTATTCACCCGAAAATCGGAATCAGAATGGGAATCCCGCATACCAAATACGGACAAACAGATTCGTCCATTCCGATTCCGATTTCAGAATAAAAAAGGGGCGAATCAAACATGCCCATAGAGTGTTTCACTTGGAAGAATATATTTCAAGTTGCAAAGGTCTCAACATTATTTGACCCGATATTTATCTGATGAATTTATAAAGATAGAACCTGAGGCCTGATAATTAGCTATGTGACTTGGAATTAGGGATGTCAACGAGTCGGATTCGGGACGGATTTTGTCACGCCCCGGGGCCGATTTTAAAAGCCTTTTTAAAATTCATTACCATTTTGAAACAGAGTTGCAGAAGACGTGCCAAATTTTTTTTTTTTTTTTTTCAACCTGGCCCACATGACGTACAGATCCGCCACAAATACAAAGTTCCTCTGTCCACTTGGACAGAGTCTCCTTTATATTTGCACGGCGTACAAACTATACAACAGGATCTCAACCACAATCTACATTTACCAATCAGCAACCAATTCATGATATGCATTTTCATACAGCTAACAATCCTTAGAGATGATGCATGCCTCTAAGCACTCCTTAGGCGTAGAATGATGCAATGCACAGTACAACAATCACCCTATTTAAAAGTGCTCCCCACACGGAAGCTTTTGTTTTTAAAATCTAATTCATTCATACATGAAAATCATTCGAAAATCTTTTGAAAACTGTTTCCCACACGGAAACTCTGTTTTGAAAACCGACTACCTCGAGGGATAGAAAACCACAATGTATAAATCCGTAAAAGTATAAATCGAGAATCAACTATTCATAAAACCAAAACTAAGAATCCACAATCTCATGCATAGTAGGAAAACCAACTCATACAAACATTCAAACATCAGTAATGATCATCTAATCATGCATAACGAAAATCACAACATTCAAACATCTAACTGAACCATTATTTAAATGACTACTAAAGGCGGGAAAGAAATACAACCGGGGTGGCGATCGCTATACCAGACTAGCTAGATCGTCCTCTCGTCGAGCCCAAAATCCAACTCCTCGTCTATGTCACTTGGGGGGAATGGGGGGTGAGAAACCGCAACCATGATTTTCTCAGTGGGTACGACAGAGCCACGAAGGCAAGCCGTAATCACCGGAAACCAAAGGAAATAGATAAACAAATATAGATGCTGATATATGGAAACGAACTACAATAGCTATAACAGATATGAACATGATATGATATAAAAGCAACTACAGTAGTAATAGAAACAGGATAATAACTGAGCAAGAATAAAACTACTACTGTAACCAAAAACTCAACTGATCAGATACCTCAAAGGTGAATAGTCCAAAACCAAACCCAATCTGATACTACTATATTGGTCCGCAGACCTCAAGCGTTGCCTGTCACAGAGCAGACACTGCGAGCTTATTCATGCGTCACCGACGACCTATCCGGATACTTACACCCCTTGTTGGTGGCCAAACCAACCTGGTGTCTAGAATACACAGTGCTGTGACTAAATCATGCTGATATGCTCAAACGAAAATCGGCAAAAAGAGACCGGTGCCTTGGCAGAAGCCAGCTGCAAGGGCGTACCACGTCGAACTACGATCAACCAGATCGGAACACACGACAAAGGAGTCGATGTGTTGCCTGGACCCGAGGTCTACAGAGATACAATATATATGCAACCTGCTCTACATGTCTATCCACAACTATTCAAATGCAATCAACGAGATACGATAAACAAACGATAAACAAAGAGCTGACATGTAGAGACTACGATACTGATATGAAAGAACAGAGGAAGGGTGAAACGATCCCACCGACTACCAGCTCGAAGCACCCACCTGTCACTGTCGCGTCGGAACACTGGGCACGCACAAGTCGACCGGACCTACGAAGATCCAACGGGTCAGTAACCAACCCACTCACCTGAAGTACACTATCTCATAAACCCCTACACAGATCCCCGTATCGGTTTCCCAAAACCGATCATCGTAAATCACCGGAAGTCCCGAAAACCACACCGGGATGCCGTCGGGACCCACTTAGTGTCCCGAAACTCACCGACTCGTGTCACGAGTCACCTGCTGCTCCAGAACACTCCGATTTGGATGTTTTGGCAGCAAACACAAGATAACATCACTACACAATTATCGCCGAATAATTGTACGAATCCGGGTTCCCGAAAGTGTCTATTTCGACACCGGAACCCACCGTCGCTCACCCATTATCACCGAACCCACAATGTGATGATGGTGACCAGCCAACAAGGCTTAGCGACTACTTACAGAGCAACCAAACGACGTCGGAAGAAATCCGAACCGAAACCGCGTTCTTTCGGCGAATTTCGCTGCAAAACGCATCGAAATCGACTCTTCGATTTCTGCAAAAGCTAACGGATCATGGACAATCAGTCCAAAGGTCAAACACACTCACGTGCACTGCCCACAATAGCCACAAGGAGCACAAATGCATAAAAGACCCTCAATTTACATAAAATCCTATTATTTCATGTAAATTGAGCGATCAAGTGGCCCGTTCACGTAAACCGAGGACTCCCAAGGTCCACAGAGACACGTACTGACAGGTCTCGACGTACCGGAGGCCATGCTCATGATCCGGAGCACAACGGCTCGCTGTGGGAAGCGCGGGAGCAACCCGAAGGTTCAACGAACAGCGCGCAACCACGGAAAAACGCACCGAACAGGACTAACTGGACACTGTTGATCCAAAATAAGGTGAGCACCGTGATCAGCACTGACCAGCGGTCACCATGTTCACCTCCGGAGGCATCGGAACAGCCTCGGATCGCCGGCAAAACACGCACAAACACAGAACCACAGCCAAAAAGGCTGAAATGAAGCGAAACGGGGCCTTCCCGACAGAAACCAAGGTGAGCACGATGATCAGCAACTTGCCAGGATCATCGTGCTCCCTTCCGTAGAGATTGGGAAGCCTCGGGAAGCTCGGAACAGTAAAGCACCTAACTAAGCCCTATTTCGGGCTTGGCCAGAGCAAGCTTGCTCCGGCCGGCCTTCGGCGGCACGGCGGCGCGCACGGCGGCCAGGAACGGGTGCGGGGGAGGTGAAGAGTGAGGTGCTTACCTCAGTTGGCGACTGGAAGCGGCGGCGGCAGCTGTGGAACAAACCGAGCCCGCACGGCTAGGGCACGGGTTCCACGGGCAATGGCGCCGGGGCCGGTCGGGGACGGCAGAGGAGGGTCGCCCGAGGTCAGCAGGAGGCGGCACGGATGGCTCCGGGCGGTGGCGGCGCGAGGAAGAAGCCCCAAGGTCTGCTCGACCCGAGCAGACCTGGGCTGCCCCAGGCTGGCCGAGACGGCGACGGCGGCTCGCTTGCGCGGCGGCGACCGGCGAGGAGGGTCGCTGAGGGTACGGGGACGGCGGAGGGAGCGGGCTCAGGCGGCGGCGGCGCGCTGGAGATGTCACACGTTGGCCTCGGCCCGAGTTCGGTCTGGCAGCTGCAGCTGGCAGCAACGGCGCGAGGAGGCGGCGGCGGTCGACGTGGAGGCTCGCCGGAGCACGGGGCGACGCCGGTGAAGGGCCGGGAGGCAACTGCAGCCTCGGCCTGGCTCCAACCCGAGAGAAAGAGAGGGATAGATGGAGAGAGAGATGGAGAGGGAGGAAGAAAGGTGGCTGCCGCGGTGGCTGGCCGGCCGGGGTTCAGTCGGCGGCGGCCGGGGGCGTGCGGCAGGGGCAGGGGAGAGAGAAGGAGGCGGCTGGGGGGGTTAGCTCGGGCTAGGTTTAGGGTTTCCAATGAGCAAACCCTAGAGTGCAAATATATACCATTTGCAGATTTGCAAATAAGTCCACCTAAACTCACAATTTCAAACTGGGTCCCCCACAGTTTGAGTAAAACGCGCGCATACCCCTCCACGTGCGATCTCACGCGAAACGGTACATAAAATGTCGCGATTTTTGCGAAATTACCATTTTGCCATTACCGACCTCTCCTTGATCAATGCGCAATTTCCGCAGATTCGTCCGTCAGATTTGCGAACGGATTGCACCAATGCGATCAGCACGACGGAGACAACAAAGCTACGAATTCGTTTCACCTCGATCGACCACGGATTCACGACAAAATCCAATCTTTCATTCCAATAGAAGGAATAACACATAAATACATATAAAACATGTATTTTTGGATTTTCTCGAAATCCGTGTGTCAAACTCAAAATCCGTCAGCGCCATTAGTTCCAGAACAGCTGAACCGGTCGAAACGAGCTATTCGACTGCTAGGAACGGAGTCCGATACGAGCCAGAAGCCAACTTCCCATCGTAACTTCTCCGGAAAATCGAGTTACTATTCACTTTAAGTGAAACTTGGAAATCGCGTAGAATTTTCGTTTTAACTCGTTTTCGCCCAAAACTTGACGTGTGCTTTTGTAATTAAATTACACACAAAAATATCGTCAACTGAGAGTTTAGCTACACTACAAAAATCTCAGTCCTTACAGATTTTCAAAGACATGAACCCGAACTTGACAACCAAACCCGAAACCCAAAACCCAAATCCGAACCCAAACCCTACAAGTTTTGAAAATCATGTCCAAAATCAAACCAGACCAAAATCTAAAATCCAAACCCCAACCTGAAAGCCCTAACCTGAAATAATTATTTCTCTTCAAAATATATTGTTTTAAAATCTATATATCTAAAATACAAATTCAAATATAATATTAAACATTCATATATTTGATGTAATATTAAATCTATTTGGGTTCAGGTTGGGTTTTTGTTCTGGTTGAGTACGGACAAAATTCATACCAAAACCTGAATCCGTTGGTTTTTTATTTTGTATACTCATATCCGAAACAATATCAATTTAGCATCGGATAAACCTGTCCTATTCGGGTTCGGATTCGGGTAAAATTTCAAGTTTCTATACCCATTAACATCCCTACTTAAATCTTATTATATAATATAATTATATAATATAAATTATTTAAATGTGATATATTATTTATTTTATTAAGTTATCATTTATATATTAATATTTTATTATTTTATTATTTTATTTTATATTAAGTATTATATATATTAAATTATTTTTTCATATATGAGATATATTTTTGTTATTAAAATTATAAGGATATTGCTATTATTATATTTTATTTATTACATATATTATGGATAAATTATGTAAAATAAATTGTTATATAACGTAAATTAAATATACTGATATAAATTAAATTGTTACATAAAATATTATATTATAAATTGTTACATAAAATAATTTTATAAATAATTTTGTATAAAATATACTAATTTAAATTAATTATTTTATTTTTTAAAATATATTTAGACATTGTTCTTGACTTTTTATCCAAATGCTACTAAGGATATCCTCTAGAATATCTTTGAATGCGTCCAAACGTAAGTTTATAGTTGTTCTAGCTTTATACTGAAATATTCTTTGTTCTCGGAAATAACAAAAGTATCCTCCAAAATTTAGTTCTGGAACCAAATGCAGCCTAATTGTCTACTCCGTCTAGTGAAAGAGAAAGCTCATACTGAGTTTAAAGACACATCCACCAGGAGCTGAATCCAAGAATAATAAGATCAGTAAAAGTAAATAGATGCCTATTCTGTTTCCGCATAAAATAACATGGATACTTATGTCGCAGGTTCCAGCAGTTCCATTTCAGAGACCAAATGATGCCTATTCTGTTTCCAATCATCCGTGGATGAACGACTTGGAACCTTCTGATGATCCCACGGAAAAGGGTATTCCGATTTTAATAACATGGAACCATGGAGGGACCGAGATTTCGGTGGAAGGATCGTGGGATAACTGGTCTTCAAGGTACTTGCCCTTTTCTTCGATAAACTATATAATGCAAAATGTACGATGCCACCCATATCTAACTGATTCCTTGGTTTGGATGTTTTGACTTAATATACTGAAGAATCTATACGAGCATTTTCAGGAAGACGCTGGAGAAGTCAGGAAAAGTTCATGCTGTGTTGATGGTCTTGCCGTCCGGAGTCTATCATTACAAGTTCTTCGTTGATGGCGAATTCAAACACAGTCCTGATTTTCCTTGCATTACTGATGAGAGAGGACAATTCTCTAACGTTCTTGATGTCCATGTTAGTAAGATACGAAGATAAACTCTCTTTTAAGTCCCTCAAATTACAACTGATATCTGCGTCAAGTTTTATAAGATTTTGGGCTTGGTATGGTTGGAGAGCTTTACTAAAGTGGTCTTCAAGTAGAATTATTCAAAGCCACTATAGCTTTTTTTATTAACTCTTAAAACTTCTTGTTTCTGAAGATGCAAAAGCTTCAAACTAGATTGGAACCCGAAAGCTCATTTCGAGCTTCCTGTTAGGGCAAAAGATCATACTACGCATACCACTAAATTCTAGAAGCCTCTGGTTTTGCAGATTTCAGAACTCATAGGCATTTGCAACAAAATTACCCTATGTATTCTTTTGTCAGGATTATGTTCCTGAAAATATTGATGGCGTCTCGGAATTTGAGGCACCTCCTTCGCCTTACTCGAGCTACGACCAACTTTACCCCGGGGATGAGGACTTTGCAAAGGAGCCGCCAGCACTCCCGCAGCAACTGCTCGTTACCGTCCTCGGATCGCACGACGATCCTGAAGAGTCTTCTGTAAAGCCGCAGCATGTTGTCCTCAATCACCTCTTCATCGAGAAAGGGTGGACGTCACAATCTCTCCTGGCCCTCGGGCTCACCCACAGGTTCCAATCCAAGTACGTAACCGTCGTCCTCTATAAACCTTTGAAAAGATGAATTAGAACGGAATGTAAAAGACGTCCGCGAAAGTGCAGAAGGGAAATAGCAGCAGCTGCCGACCCAATATATCCCATGTACAGAAGGGTAGTGCAGTTTGCTGGCTCTTTATTTTATGGTTCTTTCCTGCCACTCCTCTTGAAATCCTCTCTCGCTCTTTGTAATATGTCTTAGAGTCCCTTAAGATTAGATTGCATCGGTTGAGCTCTGATCATAATTGTCGATTACCTTTTTAATATTATTTTAGTGTGTAGCGAAGAACTTTCGAGTTGTACATAAGTGCAATGTTAGCAGGTTGATTATTCCAGATAATTTTGTAGCAAAGAGCTGATAGGAGGCTAGCAGTGTACTAAATTGCTTTGTATTTGCACAACAAATTGTAAGCATGCAGTTGGGGCTTGTTTAGTTTGATGTTGTTGCATATACTGAGTGGTTGATTTTTTTTTTTTTTTTTCATTTTTCTCTCAATATAACCCGAGAAGTCGGTGGGCAAACCTGTGTTTTGTGAGCACACAAGCGGGAGGTTCAACTCTCCACATCTTGGAGCTGTTCTAAGGTAACAACCAACTGCACTAAGCAGTGATTACATGGTTGATGTTTTGAGGTTAAATATGCATTGGTCACAACCGCAGGTGCCCTAACTTTTACGCATGCAGTGTGTATTGCGGTAAATATTGCATTTTCAGTTTGGATCCTATAACCTTATGTGTGGAATTGATATTAAAACTTAAAAGCATATCAGATTCATTAAATTTGTTAAATGAATGGTGACAAAATTCAATAAATGCATTTGTCAATATCCAAATCTCGTCTCTGTTAATTGTTAAATAACACTACTACTCTTGGAGGTTACTATTGGGGAGATCACCTCCGCTAGGAAGAAGATGATTATCTGATTTATTTAATAATATGTAACTTAAGTTTTTATAATGCAAGTAATTTTCTGAGTACCCTCTAAAAAGATTTCTCAAATGCTAGCGATGAGGTCAACATTTCATGTGGTGGTTGAAATAAAGAAGGCTACATTGGATAGGCAACATCAACATCAAAATTTTAGGGCATCTTTAAAAACATGCCGCGAAACTCGAGTAAAAAAAAGGCCCTTTATGGGTGTTTCATACGTTTGCAAATGTAATATTCTATATTTTGCAGATCAAACAATGTGTAATATATCAGTATGTCAGTATATCAGCAGTTTTTTAAGGAGCTAGCTGAGTTTGCAAAGTTGTTCATTATATCATCACAAAGTTGGTTTTTTTGGTGTTCAAATTCTACATCCTACAAGCTCCCATATATATAGACAAATCAATTCATATTTATTTGCTGTTCCCCACTTTTGTACATTTCAAATTTTCGTGAAGAATCCACGTTCCAACGTACACTCGCTTTTGATTTAGTCGCTGCAGTAATCTCCCCCTCAAAAGCCCAAGAAGAGCCCATCAACGCCTGCTGCTGCTGCTGCGTCGGCTGCCACAAGAACGGCACGTCGGCGTTCTCGTCGCTGCAGTAGAGGCACGGGTCCTGCGCGAACCCTCCCTCCTTTAAAACCTTTCTCGTCCTCGTAACCAGCTCTCGGTTGCTCATCGCGCTCTCGTCCTCCAGCACGATCCGAATTGCGTTGCTGAACCCTTGTCGTCGTCATCGTTGCTGTCGTCATCGTCGTCGTCGTCTTGTGGGCTCATGTCGGGCTCATGTCGGCGGACGTTTCGTTCGCTTGACAGCCGCTTAGGAGGATCCCCTCGTCGGGACGTAGAGGGTGCGTCGTGATCCCACCGAGTTCAGAGAATAGGGGGCTGATCTCGTGGCCGAAGAGATGGGAGAGGTGGTTGCCGAGGAGGAGGGAGTGGATGCCGGAGAGGGCGGTTAGGTGTTCAAGGACGGATTCATAAGGAATGACCCGCCCGCGGGGGCGGCGGGAAACCGCCCGGTCAGCGACCGTGGACGGCCCGATCTGCTCTTTCTCCTTGTCGATGAGGCCGCTGCTGTGGCGCGAGTCCAAGACCATCGTGAAGCTCGCTCCCGCCGGAAGGCGGTCGACCAGCCTGTTACAAATATTTTATTGAAAAGTTGTGTATTTTATGAAAGGGTGTGTTCTTTTGTAAGGTTGTGTCTTTTAGCTTAGGATCATATTTTTTAGTGAAGGATTGTCTTTTTTCGTGAAGAGTTGCGTCATTTCATAATCCATAAATATAGGGCATGTAATTTGTTGTGTAGAGTTGTGAAGTGTGGATCAAATTGTATTATTCAGTTATGACGTACTGAAGTTTAGTTATACTAATAAAGTTTGTTATTCAAGTATTAAATACTTTTTGTAGTCCATTTATATATTAGCCCACAAACATTTGGTATCAGAGCTAGAATGAAACTCTGTTGAAAAATGGCCACACAACTTCTCCAAACTCGGTGACGAAGCTAGGACTTGATTACGAGGGGGGCCAAAGTACATACAAATTAAAATTTTAGCAATTAATTATAAAATATACCTAATCAAAATTTTGATGAGGAAATATATTGACTAAATTGTTAGTGTAAAAAAAACATTCCCTTTTTTTATTTATATTTACTTGACTTTTAATTATTTTATTTATATTATTTCACTCAAATAATTTTGAAATTTACTAAATCTAATAGTAATTCAGTTAATAATTTAATTTCTTAATTTTTACTAAATACAATTGTGATAATTGATTATTATTAGTTGACTGAGCTATTAACTTTAATATAATCTTTTTAATTAAATAAAAATTTATCTAAAATAATTAAAAATTATGAAAGTATGTACTAAATAACAAAAATTAAAATAAATTTATAGTTGAGAAAGTATTATGTTTGTGCCAAGAACTTTTTTAAAAGATAGGTTATACCTTTGAGATTAAACAAAAATAAATCCCTTAAATTTTTTATATGAAAAGGACTATAATGCAAAATTTGAAAAAGCTGGTGGGGCGGGGGGGGGGGGGGGGCATGGCCCCCCTTAGTCCACACATAGCTCTGCCCCTGTCCAAACTAAAATTCCAAAATTAGTAAAAGATAATTATGAGAATTCGTGCATTCAAATGAAAGCACTTTTCGATTCTCAAGACCTTTGGGAATTAGTTAAAATTGGGATACTAAGAATACACAGAGTAAGAAGAAGCTGCATTAATTATAGCCCGACGAAACGATTTGAAAGATTTAAGAAAAAAGGACAAAAAGACGCTCTTCTACCTTTACCAAGCAGTAGATGAGTCGACGTTTGAGAAAATTGCCGAAACAACTTATAGCAAAGCAGCATGGGATATTCTTGCCATCGTCTTTAAAGGGGATGACAAAGTGAAGCGGATTCATCTACAAAAGCTTCGAGCAGAATTTGAAGCAATCCGAATGAAGGAGTTCGAAAGTGTCACAGACTATATTTCTCGCATTTTGGTAATTACAAACCAAATGAAGCAAAATAGAGAAAAACTCAATGATGAATGAGTTGTAGAAAAGGTTCTTCGTTCCTTCACATCAAAGTTTGAGCATATTGTTGTCGCCATAAAAAAGTCAAAAGATATCAGTACTCTTTCTATCGATCAATTGACAGAATCCCTCCAAGTGTATGAGCAAAGACTACAAAAGGTGTCTGAAGACGAGTCGACTGAGCAGGCTCTCAAGTCAAAATTGAAACTTGATAATAGAAAAGGCAAAAATCATGGTGAAAATAACTATAATAGATATAAGAATCAAAGGAGATATAACAATGACCGACATAATATCAACAACATTGGTCGCAATTCACGACATGTATATGGACCAAAAAGAGGCGGACAAAATAACTATCACCCAAGGTCTTATGGTGGTGCAAGATCAAATATACAATGCTATAATTGTAAAAAATATAGTTACTACAGCAAAGATTGCTGGTATAAGAAGACTGAAGGAGTGAATCACTATATCGACAGTACTATAGAAGATGAAGTTGCAGAAACATCACTATTACTTGCATGTCAAGATGAAGTTAAAGATCCAGAATATGTATGGTTTCTGGATTCCAGTGCTTCAAATCATATGTGTGGAAGGAGAGAACTATTTGTTGAAATGGATGAGAATGTTGATGGCAATGTGAAATTTGGTGATTCATCCAAAGTACCTATTATAGGAAAAGGAAAAATTATGTTTACGTCAAAGAATGGTGAAGAAGAATTCATCTTCGATGTATATTATGTGCCCGAATTAAAGAGCAACATACTAAGTATCGAGCAACTTGTGGAGAAAGGATATATCGTTCTTATAGAAGGCTCTACTCTGACTTTGAAGGATAAGAAAGGCAAAATGATTGCGAATGTGCATATGTCGAAGAATCGAATGTTTCCTATAAACATAAATTTAGAAATTGAAAGGTGCGCTACTACTCTGAATTTAAAGAATAATCAGAATTATGACATTTGAGGTATGAATATTTAAATTATAATAGTTTAAAATTATTATCATCTAAAAGAATGGTACATGGTCTTTCCGTTATCAAACATTCAAATGCAATATGTGAAGGCTGTAAAATTGGAAAACAAACAAGACTTTCTTTTATTAGTAGCAAAATAAAATTTGCAACGAAACCTCTAAATTTAGTGCATACTGATATATGGAGTCCTCTTCCTGAGTTTCATGGAGAAAATAAGTATTTTATTACTTTTATTGATGATTGCACTAGAAAGATATGGATTTACTTTATCAAAGCGAAATCTTTACTTTATCAAAGAAAAATCTGCTGCATTTTCTACTTTCAAAAAGATAAGGCTTTGGTAGAAAGGGAAAGTGGAAACAAAATAAAAATATTGAGATCCGATAGAGGAGGAGAATACACTTCAAATGAATTTAAAAATTATTGCAATAAAGAAGGTATTCAACAGCAATTCACTACAGCATATAGTCCACAGCAGAATGGTATAGTCGAGTGAAAAAATAGAACAATTTTAGATATGACAAGAAGCATGCTTAAAGAAAAAGCTTTGCCTAAGTCATTTTGGGCAGAAGCGGTTGCATGCGCAGTATATTTAATTAATAGAAGTCCAACTAAGAATCTAAAGAATATGACACCGGAAAAAGGTGGAGTGGATATAAACCTGAAGTTAAACATCTCAAGATATTTGGATGCATTGCTTATGCACAAATTCCCGAGGAGAAAAGAACAAAGTTAGATGATCGAGACGAAAAATATATCTTTACTAGTTATAGTGAGCATTCAAAAGCTTACAAACTCTATAATCCAATTACCAATAAAGTGATTATAAGTAGAGATGTTATATTCGACGAAAATGGTACATGGAATTGGAATACAGAAGGAAAAGGAAAAGAATTAATAGATCAGGAAACCGACAATGTGCCAGCTGATAATGACACTCCATCACCAATGACTCCAGCGTTAGCATTACCTGGTCTTTTATCATCCACTCCTTCAAGTTCATCAAGTTCAGTTAGATTAAGAAGACTTGAAGATATATACAATGAAACGGATTTTGTGATATATAAAAGGTACCATTGGTCATGGATTATATTATACAAAGTCAAAAGAATTAAAATTACTTTGGTATACAAATAGTGATTGGGCCAGAGATCAAGATGAAAGAAAGAGCACTACCGGGTACGTTTTCTTTATGGGCTCTACAGCTTTCACATGGAGTTTTAAAAAACAGCAAATTGTCGCCTTATCAACGTGTGAGGCTGAATATGTTGTTGTGGCATCTGGAGTTTGTGAAGCAATATGGTTAAGAAACGTACTATAAGAATTTGGCTATACACAAAATTTCCCTACCTCAATATATATTGATAATAAATCAACTATAGAGTTATCTAAAAATCCAGTGGATGATAATTAATGGCAAGTTGACTTTTTGACCGCCAAACGGATAGTTGGGAGCCCTGCAGTATTTTTGGTTGTATTAACCAATAGGTAAAACAGTTTGACTGGTGTATGTTGACCTCCAGGAGTAGTTAACAATTTTTAAATTAGAAAAGATGTGTCTCTTAAAAAATTAACCAATGGGTAGTTGACCGTTTTTAAAATTTGAAAAGATGTGTCTCTTAAAATTTGAAAGGGTGTGTCATTTATTTTTAGAAATCTTTTCATACCTATAAATAGTGAATGGAGAATTGATGTCTTTTACAAACAAGTCGATATTTAAACATTGAAGAAAAGAGAAATATGGAGAATAAAGTGATAGTGAGAGTGTCCTACAAAAATTTACTTTAAGAATACTGTCAGAAGATGAAAATGCTGCTGTCACAATATCGCACTTATCAAGAAGGACCTATTCACGTTCCAGAGTTGTATTCGTTTGTCAAATTCGGAAATTCCACTTATATGGGTGATGTAAAAAATCAAAGAAGGAAGCGGAACAAGATGTGACACATTTCGCTTTTATGAGTATCACAGGTATGGTTTCTTTTGATCAAAAAAATATTTATTTAGAGAAACTTGCAAAAAATTTGGAAAAAGAAAATATGACATTGAATTTGGAGAATAAATCCCTGGAGAACGCAATCAACGAGTAGGCCTCCAAAATTAGGAGTTTGATTTCAGACAAGATAGTTTTACAGGAAACACTCAAAGATTATGAAGAGGCCCAATCGAAGAAGACGTCGATAGTTTTGTATAAACAACCTTAAGGGGGAATGTTAGTTCGTAAGCTTGTTTATTTATTTAATTTGTTTTATTGAAAAGTTATGTATCTTGTGAAAGAGTGTGTCATTTTGTAAAATTGTGTCTTTTGGCTTAGGGTCATGTCTTTTAGTGAAGGATTGTCTTTTTTCGTGAAGAGTTGCATTGTTTCATGCTCTATAAATAGAGGGCATGTAATTTGTTGTGTAGAGTTGTGAAGTGTGGATCAAAGTATATTAGAGTTGTGAAGTGTGGATCAAATTGTATTATTCAGTTGTAGTGTACTGAAGTTTAGTTATATTATTAAAGTTTGTTATTGTAATGTTAAATACTTTTTGTAGTCCATTTATATATTAGCCCACCAACACCGAAAGTCCACATATGTAAAAACACAAGAATTATAACGACCTAGTCTACTAGCAATAATAACTCGTTGGGCCCAAACACCGGCCCAAAATGCTTAAGCCTAGTTATTATTACTAGTGTCTAAGTCTCTTATATACTCAATTACATTCCCATTTATATCTGATGTGGAATTATTGGGGTGTGACAGAATCACGCACACAGCCCAAGATCACCAGGTGATGTGATACTCGTCTCGCTAGCCTTGTCATTCAGACCCTGACCTAGCCTTGTCAAATAGACTACGGCTTAACCTATCACCTTGTCTTTCAGACCTTGACTCAGCCGAGATTCGCCACACATTTTCGACCGGTGAACTGGCTCTGACATCAAATGTAACGACCCAGTCCACTAACAATAATAACTCGTTGGACCCAAACACCGGCCCAAAGCTTAGTTATTATTACTAGTGTCTAAGTCTCTTATATATCCAATCACATCTCTATTCATATCTAATGTGGGATTATTGGGGTGTGACAAGAATAGCTACTGTGATTGATGACAAGTGATTGTTCTTGTTACGGTGGGTGCATGTTTGGCTTCGCTTCTGCTCAAATCGAGAAAAAAATGGTCAAATCATCTCTTATTAGGTTCTAAAGTATGTGAAAAAAAAAAGAAGCTAATTTGATGTTTCTGTTTCTATAGCTTTAGTGAATCGGGTGATAAAATGCGGTTTAAAGAAGGGTTAATTACACCAATGGTCCATAACCTTTACATTGTTTTTCAATTTGGTTCCCAATCTTTTTTTTTTGCAATCAAGTCCCTAATATTTTGATTTTATTTCAATTAAGTCCCAGCCGTTAGATAGCAGTTAAAATTAACGAAAAATATTACATCAACACCACGTCAGCGCCACGGAGGCGCCATGTCAGCGCCACAGTGGCGCTGTGTCAGCGGATTACAAAAAAATAAGAGGTTGGGGATCAAATTGAAAAACGGTGCAAAGGTTGAGGACCAATGGTGTAATTAACCCATTAAATTTATATATTCAAAAAAAAAATTTAATTTAAGATTTAAATTTTAAATTTAAATTTTGATTTTGAATTCAAATTTAAATTGGAATTTAAATTCCAATTTTGTATTTAATTTTTAATTTTAAATTTTAAATTCAAATTCACATTTGGAATTCTAAATTCTAATTTAATTTTAAACTTCGATTTGAAATTTTAAATTCAAAATGTGAATTTGAATTCGAAGTTTAAATTCAAATTTAGAATTGAAATCAAATTTAAATTCAAATTTCAATTTAAATGCAAATTTAAAATTTAAAATCAATATTTTGAATATGATTTTAAATTTAAATTCATATTTTAAATTTAAATTTCGGTTTCAAAACTTTCATTTTAAATGTAAATTGAAATATCAAAATCAAAATCAAAATTTTAACTTTGAATTCAAAATTTAGATTCAATTAAAAATTTAAATTTAAAATTTGAATTTCAATTCAAAATTTTAATTCAGCTTTAAATTCAAATTCAAAATTCTAATTTCTCGTTAGTTTAAAATTTTAATTTTAATATTATTTTTGAATTTAAATTTAAAATTTTGAATTTTTTTTAGGGACTAAAATGAAAAATGTGTAAAGTTTAGGGACCTAAATTGAAATGCAAAAGGTTGCCACATAGACGTTGGCAAGCCGATTCCGTTAATTTTAACAGTTTTTTTAACGGTTGGGACCTAATTGTAATAAAATCAAGAGATTAGGGACTCAATTGCAAAAAAAAAAGGTTAGAGGCTCAAGTGAAAATTGGTGTGAAGATTGGAAACTACCGCCTTTAAAGAATGGTAAAATGCTATATTATATACTCATGTAGGTTACAAATAATATCACTTTTCTATCTTAATTGTTTAAGTTTGTATTTTTCACAATTTTTTGAACCACTGGTGGCAAAATAAAATTTGTTAAATCATATGGGAGTAAATTGAAGCTTACCCAAATTATTCACCCACCATTAAATTTGGGTCCAAATCATAAAAACTAGTAAAAAACCACGCTTCGCAGCAGATAGATAATATTTCAACTAATTAAAATGTATATAGTTAATAAAATTTTATAAATAAAAAATTATATTTAAAAAAAAGTCTATAAACTAGTCTTATGTATATCATACAAATTAGGTTTTCTTTTTTTTAATTAGTGTTTTCTTACCTTTCAATATTTATAAAGTTGAATTATTTTAATAATTTTATTTAAAGCTTTAATCAAATTTTATAGTCTTGCTGACTATTCTATAAATAATTTTTTTAAAATAAAAAGTTAATATTTAAGGGCTTATTTCCGATTAAAGAATAAGTGAGAGTGTCTTTACCTCGGTAAAAAATTGATCTCAAAAAGAAGAAACTATTATATTTAATGAATTAATTTTAAAATCTCTCCCGAAGGATGTTGAGCATATAGTCTAGGCAGCCGATGCATAGAATGCTTAGGTGCACATATAATTTCAAAAGAGAGAAGAAATCTTTGCTTGCGTATAGTGCGTATTAATTTTTTTATACACCGTCTAGAATATTATATAATTTATAGAGCATTTGGTAATTAATAGTGTAAAATATAATATAATATAATATAATATATATGGTATAAAATATTTAAATAATTTATTATAGTATCATAATTTTATTTTTAATACGGTTTTTAAAGTTGGTTTACGATGCAATGGACACATCGAAATATTTATTAGGCATGTGACAATCCACCATTGGCCGGTGTTTTAAGGGGAAGAGTGGAGGGTTGGGTTTGTTGATGTGACCTAACACTCAAATTATATGTTTTATAGATAATTTATTATAGTATCATAATTTTATTTTTGATACAGTTTTTAGAGTTGGTTTACGATGCAATTGGCACATCGAAAAATTTATTAGGCACGTGACAATCCCCCAGTGGCCGGTGTTTTAAGGGGAGATGTGGCGGGTTGGGTTTGTTGATGTGACCTAACACTCAAATTATATATTTTATAAATTATAGATGATATATGTATATATATATATATATATATATATATATATATATATAATATATATATAGTCCGGCTACTATGCTATTAATAGCACGAAGCACTTGGTGCTACCAAGTTTTCCGCCGTTAGATCTATCCTTTTGATCATTTTCACCTGTTAGATCATACTATTCAACTAACCACCCACTAACCTATGGGGCAACATCATCTTAACCGCACATCTCTTAATCCAATGGCCAAAAACTTGGTAGCACCAAATGCTACCAAGTTTTCCGCCGTTAGATCTATCATTTTGATCATTTTCACCCGTTAGATCATACTATTCAACTAACCACCCACTCAACCCTAGGGGCACACATCATTCTAACCGCACATCTCTTAATCCAATGGCCAAAAACTTGGTAGCACCAAGTACTTCGTGCTATTAATAGCATAGTAGCCTAGTTATATATATATATATATATATATATATATATATATATATATATATAGGCTGGGGCTACTATACTCTCATGAGTATAGACCCCTTTGTACTCATAAATTTTTAATTGTGTATTGATGGGATGTGTGTTAGGATTATGGTGGTCTCCACTTAGAATGATAGTGGTCCCCTAGGGTTGAGTGGGTAGTTAGTTGAATAGTATGATCTAACGGGTAGAAATAATCAATGCAATAAATCTAAGGTCCAAAAACTTATAAGTATAACGGAGCCAATACTCAGCTACTATACTATCTATAGTATCGGAGCTCCGGTACTATAGCCTTGTTTTCGATTTTAGGGTGTTCAAATTAACGACCCACACTATTAAATATAATATGAGGTATATGAAGTTATTAGGAATAAAATTTTAGTTTTTTTCGACATCGTTTACTTAGTAAATAAATTATGTTAAAATGGACGGTGGAAATTGAATAATCTTTCAAATTTGAGCATAGGGCTTTTAAATTCAAGATCAAGAATGTTAACCTTAATCTAGATAGTTTAAAATATTTTCTATCAAAATTTGAAGAAATTTATATTCTTCTACACCGTTAAACTCCAAACTCTCCATAATAGCCATTGAAAATTGATCAATTTTGAAATGATTTGATCATAAAGTAAACCATGTTGAAAAAATATAANGCCCCGTTACTATCGAGAGTATTCTAGCTCAACTATATATATATATATATATATATATATATATATATATATATATATGATATAAAATATTTAAATAATTTATTATAGTATCATAGTTTTATTTTTGATACTTATTTTAAACTTTAAAGATGGTTTACGATATAATGGGCACATCGAAATATTTATTAGGTATGTGGTAATTTTCTAAACCCTAAACCCTTCTATTGGCCGGTGTTTTAAAGGGAGACGTGGCTTCATGAGGGTTGGGTTTGTTGATGTGACTCAACTCTCAAATTATATATTTTATAGATAGATTATAGGTTGGCCGGCCGTACTAATGGGTCGTAAAGCAGGAGTCAATTTTTTATTTTGGTCCTTTTTTTGCATTTTGATCCTTAATCTTTAAAAATTAATGGCCGCTTATTTCTACTCTCTCTCTCTCCTCTTTTTTTTATTTTTTTTTATTTTTTATTTAACTTTGATCTCTAAACTCTTTCTTTATATAGGCACACAGCATATCAAGGCAAATTTTATCATATTTAATATCGTCATCTATATTTACGCTCATCTCGACCTCGCATATAATATCTATTGCCTTTTTTGGAGCCTTTGACATTTTTTGCATTGAGTATAATGTGTTATTAAGTCTTTTTAGAGACTTGAAAAATCAGTATAGAGATTGATCGAAAATTATCGGACTATGATCATGATGTATACGAGTAAATAAGACCTTAGTGGAGTTGGCGGGACTTCTTTATTAAAATTAAGAAAAATTTAGATAGTTCGGATCGAACTAAAAATAAAATAGAAATATTAGAGGAGTGTGGCTACTATGCTATCGGAAGCACGGAGCCTTCCGTGCTTCCGGCTCGTTTTCGATGTTGCGACTTTCGAATCGTCGATCGGCTCCGTTAAACTTGATCTAGAGTATTTGAAGTACCTAGAAAATAAATTTTATGATTTTACGATATCATTTGCCTAGTGAACGAAGGGGCTCAAAATCAACGGCTGAAAATAAAAATCTTACAAAATGTAATAATATGACATTAAAATTTTAAATCAAAGATATTGATCTTGTTTTATATAGTATAAAGAATTTTCTATCAAAATTTCACGTGATTTGGATATTTCTACACCGTTAAACTTGCAAACGGCTCACTACGGCCATTGAAATTTGTTGATTTTGCGCCCATTCGATCACTAGGCAAATGATATCGAAAAATAATAAAATTTATTTTCTAGGTACTCAAAATACTCTAGATCAAGTTTAACAGAGCCGATCGACGATTCGAAAGTCGCAACATCAAAAACGAGCTGGAAGCACCGACTTCCGATAGCATAGTAGCCTCACTCATATTAGAGACTAATAATAAAAATAAATAAAGAAAAAGTTAGGTACCAAAGTGAAAAAGAAGCAAAGATTATGGACCAATAAGCAATATAGCTCTTCTCTTTGTATTCCCCGATCAAACCCGCCTACTAGGGTTTTAGCGGTTCCGCAAACAGAGAGGGAAAATAAAATAAAAAAAGAAAAAGAAAAAGAAAAAACTCCATCGTCGCAGAGCCCTCGCGAGAGATGGTTCGGAGCATCAAAAACCCTAAGAAGAGCAAGCGAAAGAACAAAGTGCGTTCGCCTCCTCCTCCTCCTCTTCTTCTTCATCTCGCTCGAATCCCCTATCCTCGATTCGTTGTTCGTATTCAATTTCTCATTTGTTTTTAATGTTTTTCCTCTTTTTTTTGGTTGCTATTTTAGGGATCTAAGAAGGGCGAAGCTGCTGCTGCTGCTGCTGCTTCTTCTTCTTCTTCGGTGCCCTCAGCACCTGCTAAGGTGACGACGAAACCCTAAATTTCTATCCTATTAATCACTTCATTGTTAAAAGATTGGATTTTTAAGTAGGTAAAGCTGTACATGGAGTCCCCTTCAACCATAGGTTATTCGGAAATTGCCTCGGAACTTTACTTTGTTTTGATTAAGAACCTATTAACTTATTGTTTTGAATTTAGTGATTCACATCGAATTTTTCTGAGATTTTTCAAACTTAATAAAATATTTTATATATATTTTATGGTTTTATGTGGTTCCTAAGCTAATAAAAATGTTGATTCCGACGTAATTTGACGAAATTCCTAATTCAAATGATTAGAATGAGTTAAATCAAAGCAATTTAAAGTTAAGGGGGTGTCAGTCCAAAAGAAAAATCCAGTTCGTGGTTGTACTTTGCAATGGCCTGTTGTTCGGGGGGTGCTTCTAAAATTTTATTTGTTATGAACTCTTATAGAATTGATAGTATATAGGTATTCAGTTGTATTCTGTTTTGGATTTTAAAACAATTGAACGGTTATTCTTTCGAAGGTATGGCAACCAGGTGTTGATAATCTAGAAGAGGGAGAGGAGCTCCAGTTTGATCCCTCAGCATATAATTACCTTCGGGGTTTCAATATTGGATGGCCCTGTCTGAGGTAGAAGATTTAAGTGAAAATTTATAGTGCCATTTCTCTTTTTGTCATAATAAATATGCTAAATTTTGTGTTGTAGTTACGATATAGTGCATGATTCGCTGGGATTGGTCCGGACAGAGTTTCCTCATACAGTATATGGTGTCGCAGGGACGCAGGTTTGATTACTTGGCATTTAAATTAAAGTATTACTTTGGAGAGTATACTGTTTAGTGGACAGATAGAATAATCTTGAGCTCACAAATAGATGAAATGATAATGACTTCATTAGGAACTCTATAAGCATTTTTCAATATTTTCTTAATTTGCATAATTTAATTGCTACCCTATTACTGTTGCTCTTATTTATTCTGTATGTTAATTGTGAATTTGTTTGCTTTGTTTGTGTTGTTTATTTTCAGTTCGGGGATATAGACTGTACTTGTATTCAGAGTTTTTGTCTGCTTAACTTGAAATTTGAGAGCCAAAAGACAGATTAATTTACATGGAAATTACTTTTCCCTTTTAATTAATATCTGTGGTTTAGTAAAATTCGGGGAGGTTATCTTGTTAAGGTTTTAATGTTTGTCCAATTTGTCGGAGCTTCTTTAAATTATCTGGATTTTGCTTGTACTCATATCTCAATAATTTTCTTTTAAACTTTTGGCAGGCTGAGCAATCATCCTGGAATTACATTGGTATTTTCAAGCTCTCAAATATAAAAGGAAAGAAGCGTGATTTAGTGCCTGCAGCATCAGCTGATAATGACGCCGATATGCAGGATAGTGATAGCAGCAGTGATGAAGATGATGACGAAGATGAGAGCAATGATGCGTCCAAACCAATTTTACAGGCAAGATTTTATTTTACTCTTTTTCTTATAAAGATAACACTGGGTTAGCTTTTTGTACCAGTAGTTGTATTTCCGCAATGCTAGAATTTTACAGTAGTTTTCTGAGTCTGTAGAATGTTCTTACTCTTCTTGCCTTTTTTTAACAGTTACACAAGGTGGCTCATCAAGGATGTGTCAATCGGATACGATGTATGATCCAAAAGCCACATATATGTGTTACATGGGCAGATATTGGTAATGTGCAGGTTGGAAAAATCTTTTCCCTAATCTTTGCCTTGTGCATGTGTGAGTGTATGTTTCCAGTATGTCATGTTAGTTGATGCTATGGAATGTACGATGCATATCATTTTACATTTGATAATGCATTATGGGGTATAAATATAGCCTAATCATGAAGTTATCTGTCTTATAATGTTGTGCTATCTATTATGCTGGAATAGTATATCTGTGTGTTTTGCTATAAATTATATTCTCGTGTTATTTATTTATTTATTTATTTTTTTACTATGTGCCGATCTGTGGCTGACATGGTTTGTGCCTTTGGCATATTAACCCTGTTTTGACACACGTTGACGCCAGATTTACTTATTCATAACAACTATGTCGATTGTTCTTAGTGTGTTTTCACTTTTCACTTGGATCTTTTGCTCTAATTCCAAGGAAATATGTTTGAAAATGATATATTATCTCAGTATTCAGGACTCAAAATAGGAATTGAATTGACACTGGCCTGACTGCCTAGTCAAATTTGATGATTTCTTTAATGCAAATGAATAAGCCATAATGGGCAGAACTAAAAGATCAATTCACTACTTGTCAGTCGCTGATTCGTGAAATATTCGTACAATTGTGAAATATCAGATTTCACACATCTGGTATCAAAATCAAAAAAATCAGATCGTAAGTGTGTAAATAGTTAATTAGTTTGACAAACATTATATAGCTTTTTTGCTTGAAAATTTAAAATAAAGTGTTTCAAAGTGTGCCCATTGGCATGTTGGAGGTGTGTTTACAGTGTTGATGCCTTGTCAGACCACACGATAGTCGGTAGGTCATGCCCTGCTGCAAACTGGCTTGTCTTCTGTCTATCAAGTTAATGTCTATTACCATCCAATTGCTTTTTCTACAAATGTTAGAATTCTACCATGTTATATTTCTCTCGGGTTGTGGAGAGGCAATTTATCTAACTTATATGGCATATGTTTTTGTAACTTTATGCAGGTTTGGGACTTCAGTTCATATCTTAATGCTTTAGCTGAATCAGAAACAGCCGTAAGCAGAGGGGATAATAGCATTCACCGGCACTCTCCTATAATAAAGTTCACCGGACACAAAGATGAAGGCTACGCAATTGATTGGAGTCCTGTTGTTACTGGAAGGCTTGTATCCGGTATGTCTATCTTTTTCAAACTTTTTTCTGTGTAATTTCATAATTTGTTATTACTATGGCAACTGGAATTATTGAGGTGAGGAGGCTTCCTTTTTCTCTCTTTCCAGGTGATTGCAATAAATGTATTCATCTTTGGGAGCCCACATCGGATACATGGAATGTTGATGGGAACCCTTTTGTTGGGCACACTGCAAGTGTTGAAGATTTACAAGTATGCCTTGACATTTGATCTTCTGAAATATATAGGAAATGGAAAATGTTATGGAGTTGTGAATACCATTGCTTCTATCTTTGTAGTGGAGTCCCACAGAAGCCGATGTATTTGCCTCTTGTTCAGTGGATGGAACAATATCAATATGGGATACTAGGCTAGGAAGATCGCCAGCAGTTTCCTTTAAGGCACATGATGCGGATGTCAATGTTATCTCGTGGAACCGGTACATGCAAAATTGTTCTTTTTCACTTTCATCATACTCCTGTCCTTAATTTGCTTTTCAGTGTTTCTAATCTGTTTTCTTATTTTCGTTGTCCTGAGTAGACTTGCTAGCTGTATGATAGCCTCTGGGAGTGATGACGGTAGCTTCTCAATTCGCGACCTTAGATTAATCAAGGTAGTCAATTTCTTTCCACCTGTTCTTCTGTTAATTAAGTTTCAAATTGCTATACCTTCTTTTCTTGACTTGAAGTCGTATAAGTATGAGAATATTTCACTCAGGAATGTGATTGTGATTAACTGGTCTCTTCTGTAGAAGAATGCCAAAGTCAGCAATTTCTTATGATGCTAGTTCAATCTTTGTTGACTGTTTTCCAGTTAGATATTATAAATAACTTAAGAGTTGCTTAGAGGTATTGCATCTCTTATAGAGAAAAATTGGTCATTGTCATTGAGCATGCTTCTCTTTTTATATTTTACATAGTTGAATTAATTACACCATTAGTCCCTAAGGGAGTGTTTCGTTCGTCGTAAGAGCGTGGGAAAAAGTTTTCTGAGAAAAAGGTTTTCCATGGAAAACCTCTATTTTAGTTTTCCATCCGTTTGGTTTCAAGAAACACTAGCTTTTTTGGAAATTTGTTTTCCAAATTTCACGGCAAATTAATGATTTCGTTTTCTGAATTTTTTTTAGGAAAACGAAAATGCTAGTTTTTTCATAAAATTTGGAAAGATGCTTTCTAAAAAAGTGAGTTTTTTTTAAGACCGAAAACTGAAAGAGAGGTTTTCCATGGAAAACTTTTTTCTCGAAATTTATTTTTTCCATACTTTTCCGAGGAACCAAACAGCCCCTAATCTTTACGCAATTTTCACTTGGTCCAACCTTTTAATTTGCTGCAATTGAGTCTGTAACATTTATTGATGTAACATTTATTAATTTTTCAATTAAGTTCCATCTGTTCGAAAGCCTGCTAACTGTGGTGAAAATTGCCATGTGACAAGGCTTAGTGCTGATGTGGCAAACATGGTTTGTTGCTGATGTGGCAATTTCGGTCCACACTGTGGGGAAGGGAGTGGATTTGATTGAAAAAATAATAAATTTCAGTAACTCAATTCCAAAATTAAAAGGTTGGGCATCAACTGAAAATCAGGTAAAGGTTAGGGACCAATGGAGTAATCAATCTCTTCATATTTTGTTTGGATTTTTGCAATGTCAGATCATTTGATTTTCAAACTTGTGATTTGAAAGCTTTTTTAATCATATTGCATATAATTTAGTGAAATTTGGCTGTTTTACTATTGCGTGTAATTCTGTAATTGTTTAAAACTTTTTTGGATGGCTTACATATCTGAAGACGATATTTCTATTGATCGCCTTCCACCTACTTCAAATTATTCTCAACCTTTTTTAAAGGACTTGGGAGGAAAAGTCACATTTTCTTAGTTACCATTTGTTGCCCTTGTTCATTGTTTTTGATGACAAGTTCTTCAATAACCAGTAGTGGAATTGAATTTAGTCAACCATACTTCAATTTACTGAGAGAAATGCACTTCATAAATGGTTTGCATTTGTTGCACATCCTCAGTTGTATGCTTGATGTAAGATAGTCATCTTAAACCTGTGAGAGATGTTTACCATTCTTTTTCACTTGATACAGTGACCATGTTCTTCTTATCTGCCCTTATAATTTATGCCATTAGTAGAAACTCCGTACTGTGCTTTTTTGCAGAATCAGTTTTTTTTTGTTTTTGTTTGCCATCTTACGATATATTAAGTAAATGGTTTATCTAGTTGCTGCTACTTGTGTCACTTTTTGAGTTGAATGTTTCAAGTTTGCTGACAACCATCAGACAAAAAAAAAGAAAAATGCTATTTTTGTCTTGGTTCACATGATTGTCTTTACTCTCTCTAGGAACTCTTTGAACAAAGTTTAAGCAAAATTCAAGCATATTTTTGCTCTCCAGAAGTCCTTTCGGATTGTTTAGCAAAAAAAAGAAAAATCTGTTCTGATTGTTCTGCTGTTGAATCAAGATTTTGCTTGTTTACTTCTTTCCTTTGTCAACAGGGAGACTCATTAGTGGCTCACTTCACCTACCACAAGCAGCCTGTTACATCTATAGAATGGAGTCCACATGAAGCATCAACCTTAGCTGTTTCATCTGCTGACCATCAATTGACGTACGATGAGCTCTGCTTTTCAATCAGTGTCTACTCTCTCTCTCTCTCTCTCACTCTCTCTCTCTCTCTCTCTCTAGATGTGTGTACGTGCAAACGCTGTGTCCTGGCCCATACGCATGATTTGACAAAATGTAATGGCTAGAAGAGCAATTTTAAATCACAATCAGCATAGCTCAACAAGTCACACCTTAGAAAAAGTAGTGTCGCACTTGCGGGCATTATTAACTACTGTGGTTTGAAATTACGGTCCATGTTTTTATGCCAAAGTCATCATTTTAACGTGTTGTTTGTTTTTTTTTCTTTATCGCCAGGATTTGGGACCTTTCTTTGGAAAGAGATGAAGAGGAGGAGGCTGAATTCAAAGAAAAGATGAAAGAGCAAGCAAATGCCCCTGAAGATCTGCCACCGCAGCTCCTTTTTGTTCATCAGGTTCCATTACTGACCCTATCTAACCTGTGGTCTGGGAGTAAATTACTCATTTCCTTTGAGTTAACATTTTCTTCGTGAGAGCCAGTTGATACTTCCAACCCAAGTAAAAGTTTTTTGGATCCTGCGTAGATTTTGTATGCATCCATTTTTAATAAAAACAAGGGGCTGGTTGGCCAAGATTATGCCGGAACTGATTCCCATTGAAGCATCAAATTCCTGCTGCTGCTGCTGCACGTTTTTATTGCATGTGGGGGAATCAAAGGCAGCTGTATTGTGTCCGCTTAATGCTCTACTGCCTGCCTGTTTTGCACAAAAAGTGCTGCCCCGCCCCGCACATTGGAAGTGCAGAGAAATAGGCCTCAAGCATCTAATTTTCATACTCTCCTCGTTTAGATGTTGTTCTTTATGGGAATTTTATACAGCAACCTCTAACTTTACGATTTATAAGGCTTAACGCAGTCTGAATTATCTTATTTCAAAGAAAATTACATTACCCTTATCATAGTTCTCCGAAATTCTGATATTTCCCTTGCGCAAACAGGGTCAGAAGGATTTAAAGGAACTGCATTGGCACCCGCAGATCCCAGGGATGATAATATCAACAGCTGCCGACGGATTTAATGTGCTAATGCCGTCCAACATCGAGACGACCCTTCCATCAGCCGCAACTTAATCGATCTATCTATAAATAAGATCATGAATTTCCAGGGCGCAGCAACAATGTTTCTTTCGACAACCAGTATCTATCTTAGATGTTTCAGTTTTGACAAAGTACATGTAGACCTGCGACGGCAAAATTTACTTAATTTTGGAGAGTATACAGTGTGATGCAGTTTGGTTCTCTCGTTTCTCAGAGTATTTAACTTATGATGCTATTTTTAAAAAAAAATTTGGAAATGGAAGTTTTAAGCATGTAGAAAGCGACTAAGGCTCTGTTTCGGGGCATCAAGCCGCCTTGATATGTTGAATCAAATGATGCATTCTTTTCTGCTGATCGGTCTTTATCGTACATGTCGAGTATTTTACAATCCTACTAAATCCTTGACATCCATTGTCAAAAAGTTGATATTAAACATTATTCTCATATATGCATATAGAGGCTATGGCTACTATATTTTTGTGAGTATAGATTTTTTTTTTTGTACTCAGTAAGTTTTTGTTCGTTGGATAAAGAGATGTGGCTAGAATGATAGTGGTTCCCGATTAGGATGATAGTGGTTTTTTAGAATTGAGTGGGCGGTTGATTGAATAGTATGATTTAATAGGAGAAAATGATCAAAAGGTTAGATCTAATAGCGAAAAATTTATGAGTATAAAGAGTCTATATTTATAAGAGTATAGTAGTCAGACTATATATATATATATATATATATATATATATATATATATGAGCTAGGCTGGACCACTCAACCCTAAGGGGATCATTCAACCCTAATTAATATCATCCTAATCCTACAATTTCTTATTTAAGGGTTAAAAATTTAATAGCAAAAAGGATCTTTTGCTATCAATAGTATTCCAGCCTAGCTCATATATATATATATATATATATATATATATATATATATATATATAATTGAGCTCCTATTCTTTTAAAAGTACCAAGACATTGGTATTTGTAGATTTTTAGTCATTGGATTAAAAAATATGCGGTTAGGATGATGCAGGTCCCATAGGGTTGAGTGGGTGGTTGGTTAAATAGTATAATCTAATGGTTGAAAATGATCCGTAGAGTAAATCTAACGGTAAAAAACTTAAAAGCACCAAGTGCTTGGTGCTTTTACAAGCACCATAGCTGGACTATATATATATATATATAGAGAGAGAGAGAGAGAGAGAGAGAGAGAGAGAGAGTTGAGTTAGAATACTCTCAAAAGTACCAAGGGGGTGGTGTTTTTGAGTTTTTAGCCCTGGGATGGAGAGATGTATGGTTGAGATGATGGTGGTAGGTGGTGGTAGTTGGAATAGTGTTTGATCTAAAGGCTATTAGTAATTAAGGAGTGGATCCAAGGGTTAAAAACTTAGAAGCATTAAGGGGTTGGTGCTTCTAAAAATATTCTAGCTCAATTATATATATATATATATATATATATGAGAAATGATTCGGTATTTTTTAAAAAAAAAAATAAAAAAGATCTTAACTGTTGATTAATAGAGGGTGAAAATGTAACTTTAATACTTAGCAGCTAGCAGGTAAAAGGATTATTTTATTCAAGGTTAGTTTGGTAATTAAATAATACAATATTTAAAGAAACTTTTAATGTCCTAAGTTTATGCATTAATTAGCACTAATTTAGGAAATTAATTGATTAACCAAATTTATGCAATTATTAGGCATTAATTTAGGAATCTACTTTATATATTTTAGTGTTTATCAAATTATGCATTAATTTAAATTATAAAAATTTTAGAAATAGTTTTATTTCTAAATACGATGAATTTAAATTTTAAAAATTAAATACTTAAAATTTAAAAGTGAAATTTAAATTAGAGGAATTTCATATTACTATTTAAAAACTAAATTTCTACCAAGATTTAAAATACAGTTTATTTGCACCAGTTTAAAACGTAATGCATAAAAAACTTAGAGAGTAAGATTTCTACAACTAGATTTTTCTAGAGAAATTTCATATTACTATTTAAATTTTAAATTCAATGATTTAAAAATTAGATTGAACCGATTGATTTGACTGATCAGACTTTGACCTATTCTATCAAGAATCTGATTTTAACCTATTGAACTGAATAACATTAAGAACAATTTGGAACCGGTAAAGATAATAAATATTTTAAACAGAATGATAATTTAACTGTTAGAGCTAATAAATATTTGAAATATAATTTTATACATATAAATTAAAAAGATTAGAATTATTGGTGAGAAAAAAAATAGTTAGGAATTTGAATTCGAATCTGACTAACAATCGCAAAACTTATTTTCGAACTCGACGGATTTCAAAAATGCATATCCAAATTCAAAACTGGCCAATTTTTCGAAACCCAAAACCAAACCTAAACCAGAAGACTAGAATTCAAAAAATTATTTCTCTTTACCATATTTCAAAGTATTTATATGAAACTTAAAATTTTAAAATATAAATTTGAATATAATATTAAATTTTAAATTTAAAAGTGAAATTTAAATTAGAGGAATTTTGTATTATTATTTAAAGTTTAAATTAAATGATTATATTGTCAAATCATTTGAAAATTTTCTTATATGAAATGCTAAATTATGAAAGGAAAGATAGAGAGAGAAAAGGAAACAAAGAAAAAATAAAATTTTTTGAAAATATAGTAGATGTAAAATGACTAAATTGCCCATGTATTAAAAGACAAAAATATCATTTTTTGAGGTACCTGGTAATCGGTACCTCTCCCAAAGTGACCTGCTATTGTAGGTCATAATTTTAAAAAAACTAAATCTGAGCCGTTGAATACGCGTGAATGAACGGTAACAAAAAAAAAAGTATAGAAGCATTACTCTATATATATATATAGAGAGAGAGAGAGAGAGAGAGAGAGAGAGAGAGTAGGATGTGTGCTATTACAAGCACGGAAATTATTTTCGTGCTCCTAAGTCATTTTCAATGATTAAACTTTTGAATTGAAGTTCAGTTCTGTTATGTTTGATTTGTTCAGCATATTTAAAGCATCTAAAAAATAAGTTTTATGGTTTTTTGATATTATTTAATGACCAAAAGGGTTCAAAATTAATAATTTATAATAGGTGATGTGTGTCGTTTGCAAGTTTAATGGTTTAGAAGTATTCAAATCAGATTAATTTTTGATAGAAAATTTTTTTTATACTATGCAAGATTAATATTTATGATAAAAAAATTTAGTGTTATATTATACCTTTTTGTGAGATTTTTATTTTTAATCGTTGATTTTGAGTTTTTTCGATTATTAGGCAAATAATATCTAAAAGACATAACATTTATTTTCTAGATGCTTAAATATGCTATATCAAGTTTAACGAACTCGATCGCCGATTCAAAAGTTTTATTATCGAAAACAGTTTAAGAGTACGGAGTCCTCGGTGCTCCAAATAGTATGTCTTTCTCTCTCTCTCTCTCTCTCTCTCTCTCTCTCTCTCTATATATATATATAGAGTAATGCTTCTATACTTTTTTTTTTGTTACCGTTCATTCACGCGTATTCAACGGCTCAGATTTAGTTTTTTTAAAATTATGACCTACAATAGCAGGTCACTTTGGGAGAGGTACCGATTACCAGGTACCTCAAAAAATGATATTTTTGTCTTTTAATACATGGGCAATTTAGTCATTTTACATCTACTATATTTTCAAAAAATTTTATTTTTTCTTTGTTTCCTTTTCTCTCTCTATCTTTCCTTTCATAATTTAGCATTTCATATAAGAAAATTTTCAAATGATTTGACAATATAATCATTTAATTTAAACTTTAAATAATAATACAAAATTCCTCTAATTTAAATTTCACTTTTAAATTTAAAATTTAATATTATATTCAAATTTATATTTTAAAATTTTAAGTTTCATATAAATACTTTGAAATATGGTAAAGAGAAATAATTTTTTGAATTCTAGTCTTCTGGTTTAGGTTTGGTTTTGGGTTTCGAAAAATTGGCCAGTTTTGAATTTGGATATGCATTTTTGAAATCCGTCGAGTTCGAAAATAAGTTTTGCGATTGTTAGTCAGATTCGAATTCAAATTCCTAACTATTTTTTTTCTCACCAATAATTCTAATCTTTTTAATTTATATGTTTAAAATTATATTTAAAATATTTATTAGCTCTAACAGTTAAATTATCATTCTGTTTAAAATATTTATTATCTTTACCGGTTCCAAATTGTTCTTAATGTTATTCAGTTCAATAGGTTAAAATCATATTTTGATAGAATAGGTCAAAGTCTGATCAGTCAAATCAATCGGTTCAATCTAATTTNTATATATATATATATATATATATATATATATATATATATATATTATTTTATGAGCTTGTTTTAGGGGGGAGAAAAGTTTTAATTTGCATGCTGTGATTTATAATGTTTTTGCTTTATCATTCGCAGTTTAAAAAGTTGTGCTTAATTTTTTTATAATTTTTTTTTATTCACTATAAGTAGGGCAGCATAAAATAGTGTTTTACCATCTTAAAATTTGTATTTTGTCACCTTATAATTTGCAAATGTATTATTTTGCTACTCAACATATTGTAATTATTGCGAGTCGAATTCCCTAACTGATGACTTGGTCAAATGTACTCCCTCGGAAAACGTACGAGAAGTAGAGCGGTTACTGATAATAACCTTCGAAGTCTGCACCCACAAGTGAATCAAGCGATTCGATGAGGGATTAGATCAGTCGAGTTCAGGTACCACACTGTAGATTTGGTTTGGCTAAAGAGTCGGATGATACTTATATATATTGCCGAAAAGAAGAAAATGTTTATAGAAAGGCGTACGCCGCTGTGGCGTCTGGTTTTAAAAAAATTATTAACTTAAAACTACTCATAGAAAAGCAAGAAATGCAAAAAAAAACAGAAATTACAAGTAGGCTACTCCTAGAAAGCGAAAGAAATGCGTGAAAAATAAACTGGTCTTCTTGTTCTCAGGAAAAAAAGACCCCTTTGTTAGGCGTTTCTTATCTATTTATAATTTCACCCCGTTGTTATGCAGTTATTCCTCATAATCAGCCACATCTCTGATTTTGTTGTCCACTATCGGCCGATCCTAACTGCATAAGCCTTAACTGCTTTTCGGTTTTAGATGCTTTCTTCTCGACTCCTGGCGAATCACATGTTACTTATCTCTGGTCTCGAAAGTTGTTTCCATACGGTGTATGAAAATGAACTAAACTGTGGCTGCAAATTAAAACTTACTTTTTTTTTTTTTTCCTTTTTCAATTTATGAGACTGATTGAGTTTTATTTGTACTGTCCATTTCTCGAATTTACCTTGATCAATGGTGATTTAATTACCAGTTATAAAATAATTAAAACAATTCACTTAAAACGTTTTTTTTTACTTGTCAATCAATATGATACTATCTTATCTGAAATATCAAATATGAAAGTGTTGCACATCTTTAAAAATGCATTTCATGCCATTGAGAGCTACTTCCAAAAAGGTGATAGGGATAAGCCACAACTGGACAAGTTGGCAGAAATTATTTAGCTGTACATAGGTGATGAAAACAATATTCTTTGGGTTCTTAACATTTTTAGGGACAATAATAATGATTAAACGTCGTACCCTGATAAGCTCTTTTTATAGCATACCTAGAGGTGTAATATGGGCTGTGCTGGGCCGGCACGGCTCACATTCGTCGGGCTGAAACAGTCAGAGGTCAGCTCGGCACGGCCCGGTCCCAAAGACTGTGCCGTGTCAGGCCGAATTTATTGGACTCCTGGCCTAGCACGGCTGCCCGGCCCGCACGGGACAGGCCGTGCCGGGCCTAGGGCCAGTCTATTTTTTATTTTTTTAAAATTTATTTTAAAATATATAAAATTTTAGAAAACTAAAAATTAAAATATTATTATTTAAAAATAATGTATGAGTGAGAAAATTTCAAATTTTAAAAAACATTTATAAAAATAATAGAACTTTAAAAAAAATTTAAAATATATTTTTTGGAACAAAATACCCTCCCAGCAGTTAAATTTCGGGTCTGCCATAGCAGACCCTTGGGGCTCCTCTAAGGCAGCTATATAATAATATATCTATATATACAAATAAAATACTATATATATATAATAAATAAATATATATATTTATAAATACAATTTTATATATATATATATATATATATATATATATATATATATATATATTATATATATATATATATTATATATATATATATCATGGACCCGTGAACACCACCACTATGAGCCCGAATTTTTCGGCTCCGCCCAGAGTCCACGCGCCGGCGCTGTGCCTCGCCGGCGCCCCGCCCCCGCGTCCGTTCCTGCGGTGCCAGTGCCTGAGCCTGCGCCCGTGCTAGCCCCCGGGCCAGCGCCCGCCCGCGCCGCACCCGCTCCCGTAGCGCTCTGCCCGCGCAGTGCCCGCAGCTGCTCGCGCCCCGCGCCCTCGCCAGCGCTGCGGCCTCCTTGCGACACGTGTGTATTATTATTGTTATATATTTATAAATTAAATTTTATATATTAATAATAATAATAATAATAATATAATACTATATATAATACATAAATACATATTATAAATAAAATATATATATATAATATATATTTATAAATAAATTATATATATAAATAAAATTTATATATATATATATATATATATATATATATAATACTATCTATAATACATAAATATATATTTATAAATAAATTTTTTTATATATAGAGAGAGAGAGAGAGAGAATGAGAGGGAGGTCCACCGTGGACCTCCCTCTCATGTGGTCCACGAGGCCACTTTGGCTCGTGGACCCGTGCAACCACCACCATCAAAGCCGCGATTTTTTCCCGCTCCGCGCAGGCGCCGCGCCGCGCCGCGCCGCGCCGGCGCCTGCCCCTCGCCGCACCCCTCGCCGGCACCGCCCTCGCCTCGCGGCGCCAACGCCGGAGCCACCCCGCGACGGCCCCCGCGCCAGACCCGCGCCAGCACCAGCCTCGCGCGCCGGCGCCAGCGCCGGAGCCCGCCCCGAGCGGCGCCCGTGCGCGCCCGCGCCCGCGCCGCGGCCGCGCCGCCCGCCCCCGCGCCCTCGCCCGCGACTCGGCCTCCTCGCGACAGTGTGCAGTTATTGAGGAATAATATATAGTTATAGATTTCTCACGTTTTGTACGTGCAAGGTGTAGCCATCTTTTAGTTCTTTTTTTTTTTTTTCCTTTTTTTATTCTCTTTTGCTATTTATCCCTATCACCTTTTTGGAAGTAGCTCTCAATGGCATGAAATGCATTTTAAAGATGTGCAACACTTTCATATTTGATATTTCAGATAAATAGTATCATTTGATTGACAAGTAAAAAAAAACGTTTTAAGTGAATTGTTTTAATTATTTATAACTGGTAATTAAATCACCATTGATCAAGGTAAATTCGAGAAATGGACAGTACAAATAAAACTCAATCAGTCTCATAAATTGAAAAGGAAAAAAAAAAAAAAAAGTAAGTTAATTTGCAGCCACAGTTTAGTTCATTTTCATACACCGTATGGAAACAACTTTCGAGACCAGAGATAAGTAACATGTGATTCGCCAGGAGTCGAGAAGAAAGCATCTAAAACCGAAAAAGCAGTTAAGGCTTATGCAGTTAGGATCGGCCGATAGTGGACAACAAAATCAGAGATGTGCTGATTATGAGGAATAACTGCATAACAACGGGGTGAAATTATAAATGATAGAAACGCCTAACAAAGGGGTCTTTTTTTCCTGAGACAAGAAGACCAGTTTATTTTTCACGCATTTCTTTCGCTTTCTAGGAGTAGCCTACTTGTAATTTCTGTTTTTTTTGCATTTCTTGCTTTTCTATGAGTAGTTTTAAGTTAATAATTTTTTTAAAACCAGACGCCACAGCGGCGTACGCCTTTCTATAAACATTTTCTTCTTTTCGGCAATATATATAAGTATCATCCGATCTTTAGCCAAACCAAATCTACAGTGTGGTACCTGAACTCGACTGATCTAATCCTCATCGAATCGCTTGATTCACTTGTGGTGCAGACTTCGAGGTTATTATCAGTAACCGCTCTACTTCTCGTACGTTTCCGAGGGAGTACATTTGACCAAGTCATCAGTTAGGGATTCGACTCGCAATAATTACAATATGTTGAGTAGCAAAATAATACATTTGCAAATTATAAGGTGACAAAATACAAATTTTAAGATGGTAAACACTATTTTATGCTGCCCTACTTATAGTGAATAAAAAAAATTATAAAAAAATTAAGCAAACTTTTTTAAACTGCGAATGATAAGCAAAAACATTATAAATACCAGACATGCAAATTAAAACTTTTCTCCCCCTAAAACAAGCTCATAAAATAATATATATAATATATAATATATATATATATAATATATTATATATATAGGTAGGGCTAGAATACTTGTAAAAGTATCATGGGGGTGATACTTGTGTGTTTTAGCCCTTGGATGGAGAGATGTGAGGTTGAGATTATGGTGGTAGGTGGTGGTAGGTGTGGTAGGTGGAATAGTGTTTAATCCAAGGGCTATTAATAATCAAAAAGTAAATCCAATGACTTAAAACCTAATAGTACCATGATGGTGATACTTGTAAAAGTATCATAACTCAACTCTATATATATATATATATATATATATATATATATATATATATATAGAATTAGGCTACTATACTATCTATAGTACCGAGCTCCGGTACTATAGTGTTTGTTTTCGATCTTAGGACGTTCAAATCAACGATCCACACCGTTAAATATGATCTAGGGTATATGAATTTCTTAGGAATAAAAATTTTAGTTTTTTCCGATATCGTTTACTTAGTAAATAAATTATATCAAAATGGACGGTGGAAATTGAATAATCTTTAAAATTTGAGTATAGGACTTTAAATTCAGATCAAGAATGTTAACCTTAATCTATATAGTTTAATATTTTCTATCAAAATTTGAAGAAATTTAGATTCTTCTACACCGCTTAAACTCCAAATCGTCATACATAGCCTTTGATAATTGACAATTTTGAAATAGTTTGATCATAAAGTAAACTATGTCGAAAAAATATAAAATTTTATTTCTAGAAACTTTAAATACCCTAGATCAGTTTTAACGTGTGGATCGTTGATTTGAACACCCTAAGATCGAAAACCAACAGTATAGTACCGAAACTCGTACTATAGATAGTATAGTAGCCTAGCTCTCTCTCTCTCTCTCTCTCTCTCTCTCTATATATATATAATATATATAGAGAGAGAGAGAGAGAGAGAGAGAGAGAGAGGAGAGAAAGACATACTATTTGGAACACGCAGGACTCCGTACTCTTAAACTGTTTCGATAATAAAACTTTTGAATCGGCGATCGAGTTCGTTAAATCTTGATATTAGCATATTTAAGCATCTAGAAAATAAATGTTATGTCTTTTAGATATTATTTGCCTAATAATCGAAAAACTCAAAATCAACGATAAAATAAAAAATCTCACAAAAAGGTATAATATAACACTAAATTTTTTATCATAAATATTAATTCTTGCATAGTATAAAAAAATTTTCTATCAAAAATTAATCTGATTTGAATACTTCTAAACCATTAACTTGCAAACGACACACATCACTATTATATAAATTATTAATTTGAACCCTTTTGGTCATTAAATAATATCAAAAAACATAAAACTTATTTTTTAGATGCTTTAATATGCTGAACAAATCAAACATAACAGAACTGAATTCAATTCAAAAGTTTAATCATTGAAAATGACTTAGGAGCACGAAAATAATTTCGTGCTTGTAATAGCACACATCCTACTCTCTCTTCGTTCTCTCTCTCTCTCTCTCTCTCTCTATATATTATATATAGAGTAATGCTTCTATACTTTTTTTTTGTTACCGTTTCATTCACGCGTATTCAACGGCTCAGATTTAGTTTTTTTAAAATTATGACCTACAATAGCAGGTCACTTTGGGAGAGGTACCGATTACCAGGTACCTCAAAAAATGATATTTTGTCTTTTAAATACATGGCAATTTAGTCATTTTACATCTACTATATTTTCAAAAATTTTATTTTTTCTTTGTTTCCTTTTCTCTTCTCTATCTTTCCTTTCATAATTTAGCATTTCATATAAGAAAATTTTCAAATGATTTGACAATATAATCATTTAATTTAAACTTTAAATAATAATACAAAATTCCTCTAATTTAAATTTCACTTTAAATTTAAAATTTAATATTATATTCAAATTTATATTTAAAATTTTAAGTTTCATATAAATACTTTGAAATATGGTAAAGAGAAATAATTTTTGAATTCTAGTCTTCTGGTTTAGGTTGGTTTTGGGTTTCGAAAAATTGGCAGTTTTGAATTTGGATATGCATTTTTGAAATCCGTCGAGTTCGGAAATAAGTTTGCGATTGTTAGTCAGATTCGAATTCAATTCTAACTATTTTTTTTCTCACCAATAATATTTCTATCTTTTAATTTATATGTATTAAAATTATATTTCAAATATTTATTAGCTCTAACAGTTAAATTATCATTCTGTTTAAAATATTTATTATCTTTACCGGTTCCAATTGTTCTTAATGTTATTCAGTTCAATAGGTTAAAATCATATTTTGATAGAATAGGTCAAAGTCTGATCAGTCAAATCAATCGGTTCAATCTAATTTTTAAATCATTGAATTTAAAATTTAAATAGTAATATGAAATTTCCTAGAAAAATCCTAGTTGTAGAAATCTTACTCTCTAAGTTTTTTATGCATTACGTTTTAAACTGGTGCAAATAAACTGTATTTTAAATCTTGGTAGAAATTTAGTTTTTAAATAGTAATATGAATTCCTCTAATTTAATTTCACTTTAAATTTTAAGTATTTAATTTTTAAAATTTAAATCATCGTATTTAGAAATTAAACTATTTCTAAAATTTTTATAATTTAAATTAATGCATATTTGATAAACACTAAAATATATAAAGTAGATTCCTAAATTAATGCCTAATAATTGCATAAATTTGGTTAATCAATTAATTTCCTAAATTAGTGCTAATTAATGCATAAACTTAGGACATTAAAAGTTTCTTTAAATATTGTATTATTTAATTACCAAACTAACCTTGAATAAAATAATCCTTTTACCTGCTAGCTGCTAAGTATTAAAGTTACATTTTCACCCTCTATTAATCAACAGTTAAGATCTTTTTATTTTTTTTTTAAAAAATACCGAATCATTTCAATATATATATATATATATTATATATATAATTGAGCTAGAATATTTTTAGAAGACACCAACCCTTAATGCTTCTAAGTTTTTAACCCTTGGATCCACTCCTTAATTACTAATAGCCTTTAGATCAAACACTATTCCAACTACCACCTACCACCATCATCTCAACCATAACATCTCTCCATCCCAGGGCTAAAAACTCAAAAACACCACCCCTTGGTACTTATTGAGATATTCTAACTCAACTCTCTCTCTCCTCTCTCTCCTTCTCTCTCTCTCTCTATTATATATATATATAGTCCAGCTATGTGCTTGTAAAAGCACCAAGCACTTGGTGCTTTTAAGTTTTTTACCGTTAGATTTACTCTACGGATCATTTTCAACCATTAGATATTACTATTTAACAACACCCACTCACCTATGGACCTGCATCATCCTAACCGCATATTTTTTAATCAAATCTCTTCTT
>NC_033633.1:3427815-3505123 GCF_001540865.1 Ananas comosus | reverse complement strand
TTATTTATTATATATATATAGTATTTTATTTGTATATAGATATATTATTATATAATAATTTATTATATAATTTACCATTTATTTTTATAAAATATAAAATATATAAATAAATATTAAATAATTTAGACTACTGGTATTAGATATAAATATTAATTTTATAATAATATTGAGCATTTACATATAAATTATACATTAAAAAATAAAAAATTTGATATAGCTTAAATTAATTTTATATTTGACGAAAATTAATTATAAATATACTTTTAGTTCTTATCTGATTTTTTTAAATATGTATTTATTAATTTTCTTTCGCAGGATCGACCCGCCGCAACGCGCGGGTGACTTAACTAGTTATGCTTTAAAGGAGGATAAGACTCATCCATACAAATATATAATTTGATGATTTTTGAGAGCTTACGTGTCGAGCTCTTGCTTAATTTTATTCCTCTCTTAAGCCTCTCTCTTTCTTAACTATCTCTTTTGCCTTTTCATCTTCTCAAGAGGCTTTTTCATCTTTTCAATATATAATAATTCTTCTTATCTTTCCAAAAGGCCTTTTTATCTTTCCAAAGGTAATAATTCTTCTCATGCACCTTCCCAAGGAGCCTTTTTACCTTTCCAAAAAACTTCTTCACCTTACCAAGAGGTAATAATTTTTCTCTTTATATAACTCTCTCTTAAGCAATAACATTTTACATCTTCTTATAGGCAATAATGATTCTCGGTAAGGCAATAATATTCTATGCCACACAGAATAATTAATGAGTTTTTGGAGCTTAAAGAAAGCCATTTCAAAAGCTTTGCTCAAGTTCTCTTCCTCCTTCTCCTCAAGTTAGCTGTTGTGCTCCTCCCAGTTCCGATCGATTCAAAGTGTTGATCATGGCTGACCCAATCTACAACCACCGCACTGCCATCCTGTTCTACAGGTCGGAGAATTCTAGACATCAAAGGCCCCCCTCATTCCATGGATGTTCGCCTCGCGAGCTTTATAAACTCAATATTTGCTGCCTTAATTAACCGGAAACCCTCAACGTGCCTCACCTATGTTGCCGGAGCAACATAGCTGCAACAAGGTGGTCTCGATGCGCTCCATGGCGTCATCCAACTTGCAATCGTGCCTCAACAAAAGACCGTTGCTGCAGCACAAGCACCCGTCGGTGTGGTCGATGCAGCCCCCATGAATGTAACCGTGAATAGAGAATGAGAAAATGGTTTAAATATATCTACTAAGTATTATCACCTTTCGTGCAGAATAAAAAGGATAGATCAGAGTCAAAAGATTAGATTATAAATACTTTATCTGCTATAAAATGAAAGAAGTGATGGAAATGATTAATAATAAAATATTTTTGAGAATAAGATTTTTTTTTTCCTTAATGTTATATGCTTTTTTTTTTTTTATAGCAGATAAAGTATTTATAATCTAATTTTTTGTTTTTTTTGTTTTTCAGTTCATGGCAAAATGTCCAACAAAAATGCTTCAGATTATTAGCCTATTTTTTTTAAGGCTAAATTACATAAAACACTCCTGTCTAAACCCGATTTTTCACTTTTACCCCTATGTCATTTAAACACCTACACTTTTTCCTCTTGTAAAATGAAAAATGTTCACTTCACCCCTGCCGTTAGTAATCCGTTAGGGTTTCGTTTATAAAATATTATTATATATTTTTTTATACAAAAAATACTCTCAGCTTTCTCTCCTGTAAAAATGATGAGGGGCAAAATGGTAAGGGAGAAAATGGTCATTTTATCATCATAGTTCACACCGTACCCCGCTGTGAATATTTTTCATTTTACAAGGGGGCAAAGTGTAGGTTTTTAAATGACAGAGGAGGAAAGTGAAAAATCGAATTTTGACAGGGATGTTTTCTGTAATTTAATCTTTTTTTAATCTATATTTTTGATTCAAACAGTTAATTATTTTCTAAATCTATAAATATCTAATTGTTAGTATATTTATTTTATATTGATTTGTATAAAAAAAGATTTATAGAGAATAAGAGTTGAACTACCTCATGCTTACCTTTGTATTTATTATCCAAATGTTGATGAAATGCGAATTTTTATTAGACTTGAGAGATCCTTTTCGCTATAATATTTAACTATTATTTGTTTAACTACCATGTAATTGATTACTAATGTGTAGTTTATGCAGAATTTTTAATGAAATATAGTTATTTAATTTTATAGCCAAAATTATTTTTTTTTTGAAGTGTAAACTCTTAATATTGAGTTGGTAAATGTTATGATATTAAGCGGAACAATATTAATATTTTTTCTGAATGGAACATGTATTAGATTTTTAATTTTTAATTTTTAATAATTATATATTAATTAATCAAAATTTTATTTATCCGCAGCAAAATACAACTCCTATACTAGTACTATAGTAATTTTGTGGAACGCACCCAAAAAAAAAAGTATTTATGGAAAAATGTATGGAGACCCCTAAAATAAAGGCTATTTTGAGACACATCCTCCAAGTATATATATAATTTTGGTTAAACTTCAATATACCCCACTGCCGTTTAGCGTATTTTCATTTCAAAATCGAGTGGTTCAAAAAGTTATACTTAACTATACTGTAATTTTATTTGTATTTTACTATAAGGATTTATCGTTAAATTGGTACCATCTCGTGCATGGTTTCTAAAAATTTCAGTTTGCTACCCTATTAGATGGCAAAATTTTTGGTAAAATAAAAATAAAATTATAGAATAGTTAAGTGCAATTATTTGAATCATAGAGTGGCAAAGTAAAAATGCACTAAACTGCAGGGGGACAAATTAAAGTTTACCTCATGTTTTTACCTAATTATTTTAATTATGGAGCAATTGCTTATATACCCCTGAAAAGTTTTCGACTTTCTGATTTATCCCTCTTAGAAGGTGTTGATGCCAAATTTGAAATGAACACGCCGACCTAGCCCACGTATGAGCCGAAGTAATAAGGACACGTGATACACCAGGAGTCGGCAATAAGGCGCCTGAAGGCCAAGAGCGTTTAGGCGGGAACGGTTGAGAAGTGGAGCGTAACTTCCATGTGAAGTGGGGCATAACTTCCATGAGAAGTGGGATGTAACTTTCACGATCATGGTTACAACCACTCCTCCAACCAACGAATAATGTGGGTTGATGTCACTACAAATAATGACTTCAAAGCCTGTAATAAGAGTCTTTCTCCATCCTCAACGAGAAGACCACCCTTATTTTCTCTACATTTTATCGCTTTTTTAGGAGTAGTCTAAATATAACTTTTTCTTTTCCACATTTACTGCTTTGCTAGGAGTTGTTCGCTAAGTAGAACCTTGGAGTCTGTCTGCCCCACGGGCATCACTCCGTTGTAGACTACATTTGCAAAGTCTGTCTGCCTACGGGCATCACTCTATTGTAAACTATATTTCTGAGTCTATATGCCCTTCGGGCACACTCTTTTTTATTATTATATAAAGGCATTCGGCTCTTTCAGCCGACTAGTCATTGTGTACTTCTTCCATTCGGCTCTTTAAGCCGACCAGTCATTGTGTACTTCTTTCATTCGGCTCTTTTAGCCGACCAGTCATTGTGTACTTCTTCCATTTGGCCCTTCAGCCGACCCTAGTTTCTGTGCAGTCTGTACATTCAGCTCATCCAGCCGAACCGAGTTTACTGCAGAGTTTTTGAACTCGGCTAATCCGATCCCTCATCAGCCGAATCGCTTGATTTGTCGAAGGGCGCACACTTCGAGGGTCATCGTTCGCAGCCGTTCCTCACCCCGACGCGCTCCCCGAGAAAGATATTTGACCGGGTCAAGGGTCGGAAAATTCGGCTTCCAACAGAAGGCTTATATTGAAAATATCCTTTTTACGTTCCAACCTATTTCAAATATACCCCTAGAGTTAAAATCTGTTAATGAACTCTATTATCTGTATAAAATTACTATTTGCCCTTTCAAATATATCCTTCTACCATCACCGACTTTTCTTATTTGCTCTTAAGTTAGGGGCACAAAAAGTATTTTGACTTTTGGTCTTTTCAAATATCTCTACCGTCACCAATATTTTTTATTTGCCCTTAAGTTAAGGAAAATATTAGTATTTTAAATTTTTTTTAATTGTGATCGATATTTAACTCACGTTTAATCCGAGTTAACTTAACGGGTGGTAACTATAGGGATATTTTGGAATAACGGAGGAACATATGAGGCGTATATTGGAAAGAAAAAAAAAGGTAGGGATAAATGAGATATTTCTGAAGTTTTGAGGGGTATATAGGCAATTATCCTTTTAATTATTACCTATGTTTGATTTTGAGGAAGCGATGTTCAAGTCGACTCTCCTGTGGAGCGTTGCAGATTTGGGTTATTGGATGCGTGTTCCGGAACTTGGGATGGCCTGTAGGACAACCTGATTGGCTAGATTATAGAACCAATCAGTTAGAACCGGATTCTCAAATTGGTAGGTCAGATGGGGGATCCGACTGGCCGGAATCGGACAAGTAATTTGCCGGAATTACTCGATCAGTTGGATGGGTGATCCGATCGGTCGAATATTAATTCCTGACCGATCGAATCGCTTGGGTGGTTTTGGCATATAATCTGTTAGGTCGGATTTAGGGATCTGATTGGTCGGGTTCAGTTGTCCAAATCTGCTTTAATTAGGGGTTTTTGGGGCTATATATAGAGAACTTTTTGAGAGGATCTAGATTTAGAGCTTCATTATAATCTAGTTGAGAGAAAAATATAAGAGAGCCTTGAGAGATTATTTTTACATCCGATCTACTCTTATTTTTTGTACTATGAATTAGAGGTCTTTTCTGTTAAGTCGACATATCGTTGGTCGAACTACGTAAATATTTATGTTCTTGTTCTCTTTATTTTTTTATTATTCTCTAACTTGTTTTTCTGATTGTTCTCGTTAAGTTTCTCTACATAAGATCTAGCTTCTCACTGCGCTCATATATCGTGAGAGTTTGAGGTGTGCTTTGTAACCTCTCTATCTGATTCTATCAGTTGGTATCAGAGCATTAATTCTTAGTAGTTTGAAATTGATGGTGAAATGATAGCGGAAAAAGATGCGACTAGGTTTGAGATCTCTGATTTCAATGGGACGATCTTTACACTGTGGAATTGAAGATGTAAGTAGTGCTGGTGAAGGATGGTTGTGAGATTGTCTTGCAAGGAAAAAAGAGCAAGCCAGAAGGGATGAAGAATAAACAATTTGAAGAGAATGACAAAATAGCTTTGACAAATATGTTTCTAGCACTAGATAATTCATTGCTGTTCAATGTGGAGATCGAAACTATCACAAAAAGGGTTTGGGAGAGGTTGAAAAGGCTCAATGAAGAAAAGTCATTTGTGATAAGATTTCCCCAAGATGAAAATTATATAATCGAAGGATCGATGAAGGGTGAGGCATTAGTACATAAATAGTTGAGTTTCTTCAACTTCATTGTGAGCAAGCTTGCAGCCCTTGATCTAAAGATTAATGAAGAAGAGAAGGCTAGTATTTTATTTTGCTTAATACTGGAATCTTAATACAATTTGATTGTGAACTTGAGCCACGTGAAAACTATCGAGACAGAGTCGGTTGTGGCATCATTGCGTACCGATGAAATGAGATGCAGGTCAAACCAAGGAGGCTCTTCGGAGTAGGCTATGGTACACAAGGAATGGTAGGGCNACGATTTATAGATCGTTTTTGGAAAATTCGAAAAACATAAATTGATCAAACAACTTAATCGACGGTTTTTTGTTTTCAAGCAAACTAGCACCAAAAAAAAAAAAAACACAATGGAAAAATAATATTGCACTTTTTAAATATTTTCAGAAGCCAAACCATATCAAATATAAAAACCAAAAATAAAAATCAATTAGTATTGGCGGATCATTCTCGTATTACTATGTTAAAATAATCTAAGTTGGGCAGATTTAATGTTTAGAATACATTATCTTGAACTAATTAAGATCTCTTGATCTACTCTATGATTAAAACTTAATATGACAAACCGAAATTCTGATGTAACCAGACATGTGCCTAGCCTAGAGCCTCCTCTTGGTGCTCTAATTCTCTTCCAAGCTTCCAAAGAGATGGATATCCAAGATCCCACCAATAGGAAAACTAGGGCTTCTCTCTTTCTAGAGAGAGAGAAGATAAAGAGAGGGTGAAAGTGGGAAATAGGAGAGAAGATTCGGGTTTGATTGTAAATGGCTTTTTTATAGAAGTGCTACAATTGCACTTAAAACCCCCAACTGTTTGTACTTACAAATAAACAAACTGCTGCCTCTGTGCTAGGTTTCGGGCACCCGCCCAAACTTTTGGGTGCTCGTCCGAACTTTCGGGCACTTGAAGGCTATGTACCAGTGTCCGATCAGTGATCTAGACACTTGCCCAAATTGCTCGTAACACATTTTGGGTGCCCGCAGGAAAAATTGGGCGCCTGTTTATTTAATGAGTTGTGCGATCCCTCCTGTCAGGTTGAATATCCGAAAGACATTCAGACGCCTGTGAAAGCCATTTGGAAGATGTTCGAGGCGCCCTTAAGGATATTTGGTCGCACGAATGTTTATTCTTTCACCACCCAAGCTCTTGAGTAAAGCATCCGAAAGGGGTTTGGACGCCCTCAAGAGGCATCCAAATCTTTTCAAGCGCCAACAGGGCAATCTGGATTCTTGAATGCTGGCCTTTTCGCTAATAGCACTCTCTGAAAAAGCATCCGCTTACTTTGGGCGCTCGTTTGGACCGTCTGAAACCATTTTGGGTGCCCGAATCCTTGTTCCGCACGTCTAAAAAGTCTGGAACTCAGGTTTCACTTTTTATGTGATTCTGTTTCGATCCAAATTGATTGCAATTCGGCCCAAACTTAGCTAAAGCTTTGCAAAACCTATTTTAATCTTATCTAGCATGATTTAATCGGTACTCTATCAATTTAGTCGAAGTTCTATACATTACACAATCTACTCCTTGTACTTTGTGTCGTGGATTAATCGAAAAAAATATTATGGAGGTCATGCCCGCGGACTTGTGAGAGACAACCTAGTTAATTTTTTTAGTGATAAGAATAAAATTGTAGTTGTACCAAAGTTACTTTGAACGCCAACAAAAATATAGAATTTACATTAGAACTAGCAATTCGTACATATTCTGAAAAAAGGGCAACGGGCCACTTTTATTGTTAGTTATTTTTTTTTTGAAAACTAAAAATACACTATACAAAAAAAGTTTTTGGCCAATTTGTATAAAAAATCTACGAGTTTCAGCTTTTGCAAAACTAGGCTACTATTTTGGATTTTACAGATTCAATCTGAATTTTCAAAACACTGACTAAAATACCCTTATTCTCTTTTATCTCTCTTTTTTTTTACGCTCTTTTTTCTCTCCGACCCTCCTCCATTATCTCCGCGACCTTTTTCGACAGCAGCAAGGCGGCCCGCCTTCTCTTCCTCTGCTTTTTTTTTAATTTTTTTTTTCTCTCCAACTTCCCTCCATTGTCTTCGCAGTCTTCTGCGAAGGTAACGACGACAGCGCCGCCTCCTCTTCTGATACCAGTGCCGGAGGAGAAGGATTCAAAGCGAGTATGGATAAGAGCGGAACGAACAGAGGCGATGAAGTCGTGGCCGTTGCTCGTGAGGGTGAGAATGAAAATGTGCCCACGCTTCTCTAAAAAGCGCTTCGAGCAAGGGCAGTGACTGCCATAGAGGGCGAGGGAGAGGTTGTGACAACAAAAAAAATTATAGAGAAGAGAAAAATCATAATAATTAAAGATAAAAATAAAAAAATATTTTATTTATAAGAAAAACTAAAAATTATATAAGAAGGAAGAAAAAGATGAAATTACACTATTAAAATAAAGTTACATTATTTTAAAAAAATTTTGCACTGTTTTATATAAAAGTTGCACTTTTTGAGACAAAAATTATATTCTTTGATATGAGAGTTACACTCTTTAGGCAAAAATTATACTCTTTTGATAAAATTTACATTAATTTTCTTTCTTTTCCTCTTCTTTCTCATCCTCCTTCCCATCTGCTTTCTTGTACTTTTTATATGCCAATCCTGGGTTGGTAACGTGCGCGGTGGAGGCGGAGAAGAGCACGATGACACTAGAGAAGAGGTTGGCGGAGGCAGAGGTAGTGGCGGCGGCCCGCCTCGGCTCCATCCTGCAGGGGGTGTGCAGCTACGGGCGAGGACTCCCCTCCTCACTTCTGTCCCCATCAATGCCACCACCTCGCCTCCACACTCCACCGCTTCGCCACTACCTCGCCTTCACGAGTCAATAGGGGCGGAAGCGAAGCGGGAGGTGCGCGGGCGAGGGTAAGAAGTGCCGGCGGGACGTGTGCCGTGCTCTTTCCCGTGCACCCCTTGCAAGAGAGAGACAAGGCGGGGAGTCCTTGCCCATGTCTGCGCACCCACCGCCCGCGCACCTCTTACGGGGCGAAGGCATTGCAGGCCACCGCCACCTCTGTCTTCGCCGCTCTATTCTTTGACGTCACTGTGCTCTTCTCCGCCTTCACTGTGCACGTCGTCGGCCCAGAATGGACGTATAAAAAGTACGAGAAAGCGGAGGGGAAGGAAGAGAAGGAAGAAGAGGAAGAGAAAAAGAAATTGTGTAAATTTTACTCAAAGAGTGCAATTTTTGTCTAAAGAGTGTAACTCTTATCTCAAATAGTATTAATTTTGTCTCAAAGAGTACAACTATTATATAAAACAGTGCAATTTTTTTTTAAAATAATGTAATTTTATTTTAACTGTGCAATTTCATCTTCTTCTTTCTTCTTCTATGATTTTTGGTCTTTCCAGTAGGAAAAAAAAAAAAAATTTATTTTTATCTTTTATCATTCTAATTTTTTTTTTCCCTCTACAACTATTTTTATTATCACAGCCTCTCCCTCGCCCTCTATCGCAGCCACCGCCCTTGCTAGAAGCGCTCTTTGGAGAAACACGGACATGTTTTCATTCTTACCCTCACGAGCAATAGCGAGCACTATCTCGGCCACGTACGGCTTCATCGCCTCCGTTCGTTCCGCTCTCGTCTGCACTCACTTTGAATTCTTCTCTTCCGGCACCGGCATCGAAGAGGAGGCGGCGCCGCCGTTGTTACCATTGCAAAGACCGCAGAGGTGACGGAGTAGAGTCGGAGTGAAAAAAAGAACGTAAAAGAAAGAAGTGGAGGAAGAGAAGGCGAGCAGCCCTGTTGCCGTCGAGAAAGGTGGCGGAGGTGGTGGAGGAGGGTCGGAGAGAAAAGAAAAAAACGAAAAAAGAAGAGAGACAAAAGAGAATAAGGGTATTTTGGTTAGTGTTCTGAAAATTCAGCCCGAATTTGCAAAATTGAAAAACATGGCCCCTTTTGTAAAATCTCAAAACTAGTGGATTTTTTATACAAATTGGCCAAAGTTATATATGAGCAGACAGACAACTTGATTAAATTTTTAAGAAAATAGAATAGATCTACAAAATTTTAAAAAATAAATCAAACTTGCAAAATGGCAAAACTAGCGAAATATGTATAAAAAAGAGTTTTTTCTATTTTTATTTTATTTTTTTTATATTTAGTATTTGGATAACCAATAGCTACCCGATACACGTGGATAAAGAATTCAAATAAGGGATAAAAATATTAAATAGCAAATATATCTCTATAAAATTTAAGTTATTAAATTTATTCCTCTAAAATTTTCTCATATGTAAATATATTCTTCTGGTACCAAAATTTATATAATTATGAGTTAAAAAAGCTAATCACAGTTAGCAGAAGTAAAATGACTTTTGTATCCCTTATATATATATATAATTTATATTCAAATGTTGAGTTCCGTCGTTTTTCTTACTGTCTCCTTTTTATTCATGGCGACTGTAAAACTTACAGTGGCGACGTCGAAGGTGAGACCTCGTTCGTGGAAAAAATAAGATACGCCGCACGTACTGTGACACAGACGAGACATTTTGTAGGAACAAATTTATAATCACAAAATTATTTTTTTGTGTACTTATTATTAAAAAAGATAACAGTGAATTAAATGACAGGAACATATGTAAACGAATTATAACTTTTGAAATAATATATGTAGTGAAATTAACTTTTATTTATATTTTGATGTTTAGTATTTGGGGACCACTAGCAGCTCATTACACCTGGATAAAGAATTCAAAGAAAGAAAAATAAAAAGAAAAAAAAAGTATGAGATGTTTCTAAGACTTTTCGGACTTTTTTTTTTTTTTTTATAAAATCACCCTCCAGAAATTCAAAATTGGCAAAATGACTTTGCCAAAATTTTATTTGTAAAACTAATCCTTCTTTTGCCACGTGGGCGCCACGTCAGGATTCCTCAAAAAGACGGTGAATCGTTTACCGTCTGTGTAATATTTGTTGTAAAAGCGGTGAATGGTTCATCGCCTTCCTTTCCGCCCTTTCAAGTCCGTCGTTTCTGTGCCCTCGAGTCACCGCCTTATGAAAGCGGTAAACTATTCATCGCCTTCATAATAAATATAATAAAGACGGTGAATGATTCACCGTCTTTTTAAAAAATTTCTGATATGACGTTCATGTGGCGAAAGAAAGATTAATTTTACAAATAAAATTTTGGTAGTATTATTTTACCAAAATCAAATTTCTGAGGGTCATTTTATAAAAAAGCCCGACGGTCCCTCTCCTCTTCGCAGCCTCTCTCTATAAAATCGCACCATTAACTCTCATCTCCTCAACACAACAAACGAGGCCAAAACTCAAAAACCCTTCTCTCTCTCTCTCTCTCTCTCTCTCTATATCCTTCTCCTTCACCTTCACCTTCTCTCTCTCCCTACGATCAGCTCTTCTTCCTCGAGGAGGCGGCGATCATGGCGGATCAGCTCACGGACGACCAGATCTCCGAGTTCAAGGAGGCCTTCAGCTTGTTCGACAAGGATGGCGATGGTCAGATCCCCCCTCCTCTCTCTCTCTCTCTCTCTCTCTCTCTCTCGATCGAGCTCCGATTCGCCCGATCTTACGCTCCACGAACGATCTGATTGCGATCGCTGTTGTTGGGGCTCGTTGCGGTTCATTTGGATTTAGATCGCATCTAGTTTTTTCTTGGTTTTTTGGATTTTGTTAGGGTTTACTGAGGATTTAGGCGTTCGATCTCGTGTTTTTGATGCGGATCGAGTGGTTTAGGGCTGATCAGTATCTGCTGTTGGAGGAGTTTATTGGTGCAAATCGTGCGCTGTACTTCTCAGTGTTAGATATGATTATTGTTTTATAATGAAGAGATATAAATGTACGAAATGACCGCGCCGACTTTTTTTTTTTTTTTCTTAGTGAGATTTTGTATGAAAAAGAGGAAATTTCATTAAATTCATCATTGTCAAATTTAACGACTGTAAATACTGATAGAGCAATACTGAAAATTTTAACAAAATTTTCAACTGAAAAAGTAACTTCTTTGATTCATTTCTAAAAAAAAAATCAAACGCAAAGGAGGTCTCAATTAAAACAAAAAAAAAAAGGGCCTATAGTCAAGAGGCTCTCCATGATCTGATAGATGTGATTTACAAAATCTAAAAGGCCAATGTTTAAAGAATCATAAGGACTTGCAAAAAAGTCAATAGTGTGGAGAGGACCATCAAAATTCATTGAAAATAGAAGTATGAAATTTATGGATTTTGATATGGAGATCTTTTGAATGTCATAACACACATATATTATAAATTAAATTCTGATTTTGAGGTCTCTAGAGTGTACAGTGCGCTGGGTGCATGCAACAGGTTCTCCCAATTCTTGCTTCTTAAGTTTTCTTGTATTTTTGGCAAGTAGCAGCACTGGATACCAACTTGAATGGAGACTAGCAGCCTTTATCCTACAAATTGAGTTGAATACATGTATTCTGATGATATTTAACCCAAAAAAAAAACTTTCTTTTTCCTCGGTGGGGTCTGTTTCTATTTCAAGTTTTTTTGTCTACGTTTGATCTCTCAACATCATGCACTCCACTTGTTTGAGGGTTCGTGATGCTTTTCTGTCCTATTTGTTAAAGAATCGTATCTTCTACGGTATATTAAGCTAAAATTTGCTCACTATCTGGCAACTATATTGATAATTTAAGGATAATTTTATATATTGGTTCTTTACTTTTTAGAAACTTTGAAAGACCCTGATTGCTTTTTTCCCATCTTCCAATATAAGTCCTCAAGTTCTTATATTTCTTTCGTAAAAGTCCCTACCAAGCATCTTTGATGAATCTAAGAATATATTATCAATTCATTTACCTTTAATTCCCTTTTTTGCAGATTTATCCTTGCCAACGTCATATACGCATCTCTTTGCTATAATTTCCTCCTCTTTGCATAATAATCTTATTATTCTAAACTTCATATACATATTAAATTCAATGGCTAAAGCCATATCATTGGTAAGAATAAGACTACTGCTAGAATATTTCGAAATTCCACAAATGATGCTCAGCAGGGACTTCTTTAGAAGAAAATCTTTAAATTCAAGAACTTACATGAAAAGATGAAAACTTAGGGATTTTTCCGCAAAAAAAAAAACCATTAAATGTCAGGATTTATATGGAAATTTCCAAGCAATGTAAATATCATGGGGTGTTACTAAAAGGGGGTGAGGGAATCTCATTTAATCGTCCAAAATTTTGATTCTTTTTCTGGAAACTTGGAGAAGAAGAGAACCAAAATAAATTAATAAATAAATAATTAAATAAAGGATTCCTCTCTCTTTTGGCATAAGCATAAGAGAAAAGAATGGTACACCAACTATATTTTTTCCTTTTTAAGTGTTATCTAGAGCTATCTTTACAACAAACTTTTGACCCTCAAAGCATCCTTGAAGGGAATATAAATGGGAGGAAGATAGATTTGAATGTGCTACTCTTTTGTAATTTTGCATTTTCTTTATTAAGGATTAAGTGTTATGGAAATAAGAAAATAGCAGAATCAAATTTACTTGTTTATCTCTCTGCCCCTTTTGGGGATTTAAAAGTTGAGATCATTTTCTCTACTTGTGTTTCCTTGTTCTTCCTATTCTTCCTCACAAAAATAGTACCAAATATAAGAAAATAATTTCACTTTTCCTTTTCTCTTCTTTCTTTTTTATATAGACCTCATTGGAACCCTAATATTATAAAAAAATAGAAAAAGTAATAGAAGATCAACTAGGAATGAGAGTCCTAGGATTTGGCTCATGGATTTAATTGCCATGGCATGGGGTCGTGTTGAAAATTTGTTGGCATGGTAGTATGATACGGTGCGTGCCATGTTGTGCCAATGTGTGCTTGTCATAAAAATACCTGCATGCGAACACGTAATGACATAAAATATTTGGCGCCCATATATTCTAATTGCTTGTTACATATCTTTATCAATTGTTTGCACTTTATTGAGATAACTACTTGCTAATTTCTATAAAAAGAGGATGTTGAGCCATACCGTCAGAACAGAGGTTATATCGTGTTGATATTTTGTCAGCACGGTATGACACAGTAGATACGATCCGTACCGACGGGCACTTAAAACCTTAATTTGGGTGCTTTTTTCTCTGTCCTGGAACCTCGAATGTCAACAGTCAATTTGTAGTTTAACTTGAGAGCTCTTTCTTGAGAAAACTGTTCAATCGAGTTGGTTCGATCAGTCAACGAGCCTTGGTTGATCAGCATATAAGGTGATTGTAGTGATTTAATTCATGTGAAGGTCACACAGCGTCTGCATTTTTCAGTTGTAGCAGAGATTATGACTGTAAGTAGAAATGGTACATTAAATCATAGTAAGTTCACATATTTCGTTGACATTTATAAAATTTTGAACCGTTGCATTAAAAAATTGAATATAAAACTTGAAACTGTTTCTTTTGTGCTTGTTGATACTTTTTTATTAAGATAAGATATTGTAAGTAAGGAAGCCCAAATAGACAGTTAATAACTACTAGATTTTTTTTTACTCCTCGTTATTTTTTATACTTATTTTATATTTAATGTACGACCAGTAATGCTAGGCTTGAAGCAGGAACCACTATTTCTTTCCTTTAATTTTACAAAATCAAATTTGCATTAGAAGTGAAGATTTCACTCTCTTTTGCTTCTTTTCTCTATTTGAAGTTGTGTGTGTGTGTGTGTGTGTGGGTGGGTGTATATATATATATTTCTTCTAGTTGAAATGTTACGGAACTAAAGATAGTAGAAGTATATACTCCTTTGGGCCTCAGTGTAATTGAGGATAACAATGACACCAGAACAAAAACTTCTAATTTTTTAATAATTCAAGTCTTCTTCTCATGAACTCGGTTTTGAGAACAGGAAGATAAAAGAAGAAAATCAGAAGATTTTAGCGGAGATGGTAATTTATGAGATAAACTCCTCTTTTGATACTCTATTTCCTGAAACTATCAGGAAAATTTAGCGACAACTATTTATTTAGCTTGATTGATCTGAAGATTTGGTGTAACAATTTCCAAGTTTAGCTGTCACTATCTTGATCCCAAGTAATTGGTGAAACTTTTCATGCTAATTATGCATTCCTTGATCTGTACCTTTGAGTTAGAAGTTAGTTTGTCGAATTGACTACCACTTAATCTGACATCAGATCCTGAAACTGTTTATTAACAAATATTTTCCTACAGGTTGCATAACGACCAAGGAGCTGGGTACCGTGATGCGATCACTGGGCCAAAACCCAACGGAAGCGGAGCTGCAGGACATGATCAATGAGGTGGATGCTGACGGGAACGGCACGATCGACTTCCCCGAGTTCCTCAACCTGATGGCTCGTAAGATGAAGGACACAGACTCCGAGGAGGAGCTCAAGGAGGCCTTCCGCGTCTTCGACAAGGACCAGAATGGCTTCATCTCTGCCGCCGAGCTTCGCCATGTGATGACCAACCTCGGCGAGAAGCTCACCGACGAGGAGGTTGACGAGATGATCCGTGAGGCTGACGTCGACGGCGACGGCCAGATCAACTACGAGGAGTTCGTCAAGGTCATGATGGCCAAGTGAGGAATTCCCCTCCTACTATGAACTTTCTTTTGTTATAAATAAGTAGAACTATGTGATTTTCCATCCTGTTGGTATGTTGTAGGTAGGTGTTATTTGAATAGCCCTAGTCGTGGATGCTTTACAAGACCTAATTTTTCTTGGCTTGGTCGCTTGTGTTTTGTTCTGCATTGTTTGTTTTCATGTAATTTCTTGGTCTGTTGCTTTTCATTTTCTTGAGAACTCGGGCTTGATTTTTTATGTATGTGACTCATTTTGATTCATATTCCTTTTAGAAGTATTGCAAAATTTCTGCAACAGTAGGATTTAAATTTGTTTCAAGTCACTTCTTTTTGCTTTCTTCTAGTATACCGGACTACGATACTCTTCTGCTTACTTTATGGTACATATCTGCTTATTTTCTCTCTTTGGCCAATTACGAATTTAGCATATGAGGTTTGGCCGCAATTTCAATCATTTCATTGCTGTTTCTGTTTTAACAATTTTGTCCCTGAATTCTACCTTACATAGCATTGTCCTCTATGTTTCGACTTTAGCAATTTTAGTCCCTGATGTCTGCCCTCCATAAAAAATGTGTCTCTTTTCGTTGGCCGCCATTTGGAAATGGTGTTTTTCAAATAGTAGACTAACATAAGGACTCAGATGTTATTGCAAAATTCACAAATTTAACTGTTGAAATTAAGACCGCAAAGATGGATGAACATAAAACTGGGGTCAAAACTTTGGAAAATTAAGTTTGTAGCTAACTCTTCAATCTTATGCTTTGACATGTGTTGCTGCTCGAGTAAGATCAAATTGTAGCTCCTTTTTTTGTCTGTCTGTCTATTCTTGTGTTTTTTCGCCAATTTTACCAAGATTATAGAAAGTCGGTTGAATGCTAATCGCCAGATCTCCTACTTTTTGTGCCGTAGTTTTTTTTTTTTTTTTCTTACTTTTTTGCTGTTGGAGCAAGAACAACATTTTTGGGGCTTATTCATGGAATCTTTTCTTTTCTTTTTAAAGGGCCTTTATTTGTAGCGATTCGCGGTAGCAACAAGTGTTCGCCTATGTGAGGGCTTTAAGGAGTTCCACTAACTCTTCCAGCTACACTGATCATAAACATCTCTAGAGATATTTTCTTTTCACTTTATTCCTGTCTATATTAAACTGTCTTGTACTGCTTCTTGCCGGTTTAGATTGGTGGTTTTCTCCTTACAGACGCTTCTTCGTCTTTGTTTCATTATTCATCCGACCGACACAGTGAAACCCGTTGTTAGGACCCCGATTTGGTCGATGAAAATGATCTGTGTTAAACTTCATGCTAAATTTGTCCTAGGCCAACACAATCTCTATGTCTTGCGATCGACGGGGTCTGTTAGGATGGTAACTGCTTCTAAAACCTGTGATGTCGATCTCGATGTAATCATGATGCGTGAATGTGAAGCTCAAAGCTAGTGCTCGAGACTGTACCGTCTTTTTTTGTGTTTCTCAGGTTCAAGATTGGGTCTACGACTCCGAGTTTCAGCTGGATGCTTATGCTTAAAGCGGGATTATTCCCAGTTTTGTCACTAACAATTCAAGATTCCATCTTCCTTTCTAGAAAATGACTCTGACTATCATAGCATGATTTTCCATCACACATTTCTCGCCAGATAGAGATCGATTCCATCGATCGTCGAAGGAGATTCGGATTCGGGCTCGTGAGAATCCGAGCATATTTGTGAACCAAAAGAGCCTTGTGATCTGTTTCACTGCTTTCTATCAGAACCATTAGTTTTCGATCCCCTGATTTGTGTGGACCATTTCAGGGGCAAAAAGCATGGCGCATGTTTTTCTTTTCTTTAGTTTTTGGGCCACAAAAAGAAGGCATGAGAAATAGATGCTAACTTTGTGTTCTTGCTACTTGATCGCGGCATTTCGCGCCCGCCCCGGTTTGTGAAATGAGCTGCAGCAATGAGAAGCACAACAGTGTGTGCGCGCGTGCGCGTGCGCATGCAGAGAAAGCAGCTGATCTGATCGATCTTTGTGCTCTCCGCGCAGACGAACGCAGAAGAGGAGAGAAGAGAAGAGGCGCGAACGGAATGCGAAGCCCAACTCCTGTCCGATGAAGTGCGGCGACCTCCGCGCCGGGAAATGCACCATACTCTGAAGCAACTGAATGAATGCTGTGATGTTAAATGCCCAGCGTTTGTACTATTTCTTATTAAATAAAAGGATTAATAACTAAGCAATGGATTATCCGGGAAAAAAAGGATGCTTAAAGAAGCTAAAATTCCATGATTGTGGCAATTTTCCAACTAAGGAATGTGCGAATTTCGCTGACAATTAACGAGCAATGGCTAATGAAGTTGTTAAATTTAACAAAATATCCAAGCCAATTGATTGAAACCATGGAGAGTTCTCAATTAAAAAAAAGAAAAAGAAAGCTGAAAGGGCTTCTTGCAAAATGGACTATAGTTGAGGGGTGTCCATGCATTTTGCTGTAAAGTCAAAAATTGGCCATCACTAGTGGCAAAAGGCTTGGTTGTTGGTATCCGAGATCCCAAGTTCGAATCCTAGTTAATTCACATTTCCATGTAAGTTTATTTCTAAATAAAATAAACAAAACAGGTAGCGTGCTAGCTATCTCTAAAAAAAAAACTAGTCAATCGGATGTGAGCCATATAAGAAGAGTGTTTGTTGATGTTGCACCTGCCAAGTAGAAGGAGTTAGTAGCAGCAGTAGAGGATACAGTCAGAATAATAAGAGAGGAGAAGGACGTAACTTCTTCTTCTCTGTCCGGGTTCCAGGAAGTGTGCCGTGCGTCGGCAAGGATCGGCGGTAGGAGAGAGGCGTAGGAAGAAGAAGGGAGGACTTAGGAAGAGGTAGAGGAAAGAGGGCAATCCGACAGGAGTGAAGAGTAGTGGGAAGCGACCCAGCTTCCAGATTATTCTGATGGAGCGGCCTGGGGCGGATGCGGGCAGTCGAGAGGGTCCGATCCGATACCTCTCAAGAAGCGGGCCAGGGAAGGCCCATGTTATGTTTGGGCCACCAAGAGGAGTCCTAGGAGTCCAATTAGGTTTAGGGTTTTCTTCATATTGCAAATAAGAGGCAGCGTGTAATAGGAATTAAAAAAAGGAAATGAAAGTAATGCTTTCTTTCTCAACTTCATCTCTCTCTGCTTCTATTCTCTACTCTGTCTCTTCTTACATCTGATCTTTCTTTCTCTCCCTCATTTCTTATCACTTTCTCATCTTAATCGCGACTTGAATACGCCCATCATCCTCACCACCATACCGGCCTCAGAGCAATCTCATCATCGACGTTTGCGGATCGTCCGGGTGAGCAACAATTGGTATCAGAGCAGTCCAATCCCAGGGCCATGTGTGGTAGAATCGCTTCCTGACTCCGATCTTAGCATCGTTGAGTTTAATCGCGTGTAAGATTTCCGCGCTGCCAATTCTGTACGGAGATCAGAGTTGGACAAAGGAAATCACCATACAATAGCCCAGGACTGACCATAGGATCTGAGGAAAACCCCCTCACTTCTCAGATTAACTCATACCACAGGCGCATTGAGTCATCCGAGGCAACTTAATTGGATCACAACTCTTCTGTTAGAGAACCCACCATAAGTAATTCTCGCAACACGACAAGATTGGGGGTAAGCGAAGCAACAAGTTCAAATTCAATCCAAGGGAGTATTTGGAGGATATAGATATGGCCGAAGGGACCCGACTAAAGGATATTAGTGATCACATCCATACATTAGAGGAGAAGTACCAGCAGTTGGGAACGGAACATCAAGCCAACATAGAAGCACTTAACCAAAGAATAACCGAAGTGAGGGATACGGGACAAAAACAGTTTGAGTCACTACAAACCGAGGCAAACAGGAGGCATGAGGAGCTACTGGAACTTATAACCGCCCAGTCACCCACACTCAAAACTCAAGCCGAGGCGCCCCCTTCAGACCGCAAATTCAGGCCTGGAAGTAGTAACACACCGTTACTGATCAGAGAAGAAAAAGGTAAAGGTATTCTACCCACTCCGTTTAGAATGCATGATATAGATGAAGAGCATATCTCACCATGGAGCAATCGAACTTTTAATCAACATCAGCACTTACCGTACCCTCGGTTGGATTTTGCTTACTTTGATGGAGAGGATCCCAGAAGTTGGATCGAAAATTGCGAACAATACTTCGAATTATACCAAATACCGCAACATCAGTGGTTGAGTGTAGCCACCATGTATCTAACAGGCAAGGCAAGAACATGGAAGCAGGGCTATTTCGTCAACAAGCAAACTCTTTCTTGGGACGAGTTTGTTGAAGCAGTGTGTAGGCGATTTGCACAAGTGGGAGAAAGGTATCTGATCTGGGAGTTCACTAATTTGAAACACATCGGAACATGCGAAAGGTATCAAGAGAAGTTTGAAGAGTTAAAGGTACCAACTGCTTTATTATAACCCACACTTAACCGAAGAATATTTTATCGCGTGTTACATTAATGGACTCAAGGAAGAACTAGTTCATTTCATGGATATTGCACATCCGAATACATTGGAGGAGGCGTATGAACAAGCACAGCTACACGAGAAGGCCATAGCTGCACTTAGTAGGAAAAGTAAGTACACGAGAAGGCCATAGCTGCACTTAGTAGGAAAAGTAAGTACTTGCCCAAAGGGTCGGGGGGCCCATACCCAACAGCATCATTTCGAAGCAACACAGGAAATGGGGTTAACAAGAGCGGCGAAAATTTGAAACCTCAGTACCAAACAACTCAAAGAAACCAGATCAATCACAATCCAATAAGTAGGCAGCTAATAGAGCAAAGAAGGGCAGCAGGGCTTTGCTTCAAGTGTGGAGAAAGGTATCACCCAGGGCACGTGTGCAACAGCAAATCACTAAACACCCTGCAAGCCTCACATGAAGTTATTGAAGTCTACGACGAAGATTGCTTACAAGAAGAAGTGGGTGCAGAAGCTATAGGAGGGGAAGAGCCAAGGGATGAAATTATACCTGACAACGAGGAGGCGCGAGAAATCAGCGTGTCAGTACATGTGTTGAGTGGAGAAAGACCGCAGGACACTATTAAGATCAGAGGGGAAGCGAAGAATAAAATACTGACCTTGTTGATAGATACAGGAAGCACGCACAGCTTCATTGACCTTCAGGTGGCAAAAGGGATTGGGGCGAAGATGGAAGCCGCCTCGCCATTGGTGGTTACTATAGCAGATGGACATAAGATGTTAAGCAAGCTCAAATGTCCGGGATTTTCATGGGTCATGCAAGGGCACGAATTCGTGGCAGATTTACGGGTGATTCGGATTGAAGGAGTTAGCATTGTGTTGGGAATTGACCGGCTTAAGTCTTATGGAAAGGTGACCTTCGACTTCCTATCCAATTCGGTTACCATCATGAAGGACGGGCAGAGATTGGAGTTGAAAGGGATTGAGGAAGGGGCGAAGCTGAAGTTGATTACTGCAGCCTAATGGAAACAGGAAATGAGCACCGGGGAGTGTTATTTACTGAGCCATCAAATTATATCCGACGATCCCAAAGCCGAATCCGTGATTCACCCTGACATTCAACAGGTGCTGAATCAATACCCCGATGTATTCGAAGAGCCAAAAGGGATGCCCCCAACCAGGGTCCAAGATCACACGATTGTGCTTCAACCTAATACCGCCCCGATTAATGTGAGACCATATAGGTATTCGCACGAACAGAAAGAGGAGCTTGAGAAACAGATCAGAGAATTGTTGAGTAACTCAATAATACAGAGGAGTAACAGCCCGTTCGCCTCGCCGGCCTTGCTGGTAAAGAAGAAGGATGGAAGCTGGCGCATGTGCATTGATTATCGGCAGTTGAATAAATCCACTGTTAAAGATAAATTCCCCATTCCGCTAATCGACAATTTGTTAGATGAATTGGGAGGCTCGACTCATTTCTCCAAGATAGACCTACGATCCGGATACCACCAGATCCGAATGAACCCAGCGGACATTCCTAAGACAGCATTCCGAACTCATCAAGGACATTACGAGTTTCGTGTAATGCCTTTTGGTCTCACCAATGCTCCCGCAACCTTTCAAGCAATCATGAACTGTACGTTTGAACCTTATCTACGAAAATTTATTTTGGTACTCTTTGATGATATACTAATCTATAGCAAAGGGTTGGAGGAGCATGTGAGGCATTTGTGCATCACACTAGATGAGTTGAGGAAACACAGGTTCTACGCCAAGAGGAGCAAGTGCTACTTTGGGCAAGATAAGGTGGAGTACCTCGGACACATTATATCTGCCGAAGGGGTCGCTACGGACCCTTCAAAGATTGAAGCAATGACGAGGTGGCCGATACCCAGATCTGTTAAGGAGCTTCGTGGGTTCTTGGGTCTCACAGGGTACTATAGGAAGTTCATCAGAGGGTACGGGACGATTAGCAAGCCTTTAACCGAGTTGTTAAAGAAGGATCAGTTTCACTGGGGCAAGGATGCCCAATCAGCGTTCGAGGAGTTGAAAGAGGCAATGGTTAGTGCTCCGGTTTTGGCCATGCCAGATTTTGAAAAGCCTTTCACAGTAGAGGTGGATGCATGTGGCACGGGAATAGGCGCAGTACTATCACAAGAAGGGAGGCCGATAGCATATCTGAGCAAGGCAATTGGCGGAAAGCACATTGGGTTATCGACGTATGAAAAAGAATTTTTGGCGATACTCATGGCGGTACAAAAATGGAGGCATTACTTGAATACAAACATTTTTGTGATAAAAACAGATCACAAAAGTTTGAAACATCTCCTGGAGCAAAAGATATCGACGCCGATGCAACAAAAGGGTATGCTGAAGTTGATGGGGCTTAATTACTCTATACAGTATAAGAAGGGAAGAGAGAACGCAGCAGCGGATGCACTATCCAGGAGAGGAGAAACAGAAGGGGAATCGTTAGCTATCACGGCAGCAATTCCAACCTGGGTAGAAGAGGTGGTGGAAAGTTATTCGGGAGATAAACATTGTGAGAAGATAATAAACGAATTAATCCTGCAGCACCACCGCAAGGGGAGTATCTTTTGGCCATGGATTGTTACGCACCAGAACAAGTTATACATTGGAGAGTCGGGCCTTTAAGAAAATGGATTTTAGATCAGATGCACAATTCAGGCCTTGGAGGCCACTCGGGCATACAAAATACTTACCGAAGGGTTAAACAGCATTTTTTTTTGCTCGGTTAAAGAAGGAAGTAGATGATTGGGTTAAGACTGTACGATCTGCGCCCACAACAAGTGGATGGATCCCCATATGCTGGTTACTGCAGCCCTACTAATTCCTTACCAGGTTTGGAGGATATAAAGCCTGGATTTCATAGAAGCCTTGCCTAAATCACAAGGTCGAGACCACGATAATGGTGGTGGTTGATCGACTCACAAAATACGCACACTTCATATCTTTGAGCATCCGTTTTCGGCTTCAGATGTGGCAAAGCTTTCATGAACACCAATTATAGGCTTCACGGATCCCAAAAAGAATAATTTCCGACAGGAGACAAAATCTTTGTGATTCAATTTTGGAAGGAGCTTTTTCAGCAATGGAACGAAGCTCCACATGAGTTCCGCGTATCATCCAGAAACCGACGGCCAAACCGAGAGGGTTAACAGATGTCTAGAGACATATTTAAGATGCATGTGTTTCCAACATCCCAAGAAATGGCATTCGTGGCTAGCTCTGGCAGAATGGTGGTATAATACCAGTTTTCACTCGGCAATAGCATGACCCCGTATGAGGCGCTCTATGGAAACCACCCCAAACATTGGTGGCCGCCGCCGTAGACACGGTACCTCTCAGGAGCTGAAGATGGGTAAGGGACAGAGAGCAACTGACTCGAGAGCTAAAGAGATCGATTACATGTGGCCCAAAAACAGAATGAAACAGCAAGAGGACAAACACAGGAAGGAGAAAGAGTACTCGTGGGGGACTGGGTTTACCTGAAACTACAGCCCTACAGGCAAACCACGGTGGCACTAAGAGAGAAACCTGAAGCTTTCAGCGCGTTTTTGGGTCCATTCAAGATACTAGAGCGCATCGGGCCAGTGGCATACAAGTTATAGTTACCGGAGGTCAAGAATCCATCCAGTATTCCTATATTTCCTTACTTAAGAAGAGCCCCCCGCTTCATTCAGGCATCTCCGACAGCGCCCCTCTGTGAGAAGAGAAAGATTGAGAGCCGAACCAGAGAAAACATTAGAGAGGAGGACGTGTGGAGGCGCGGAGGCAGAGTCACGACCGAAATCTTGGTAAAATGGGCATATCTTCCAGAGAACTCGCAACATGGGAGGATCCAGGTTTCTCAAAGCCAATATCCATCTTTGATCCTGAGGACAAGGATCGACTCAAGTAGAGGGATTGTTGCACCTGCCAAGTAGAAAGAAGGAGTTAGTAGCAACAGTAGAGGATATAGTCAGAATAATAAGAGAGGAGAAGGACGTAACTTCTTCTTCTCTGTCCGGTTCCAGGAGGTGTGCCGGCCTCGCAAGGATCGGCGGTAGGAGAGAGGCGTAGGAAGAAGAAGGAGGACTTAGGAAGAGGTAGTAGGAAAGGGGCAATCCGACAGGAGTGAAGAGGTGGTGGAAGCGACCCAGCTTCCAGATTATTCTGATGGAGCGGCCTGGGGCGGATGCGGGCAGTCGAGAGGTCGCGATCCGATACTCTCAAGAAGCGGGCAGGGAAGCCCATGTTATGTTGGGCCCGAGAGGAGTCTAGAGTCCAGTTAGCGTTTAGGGTTTTCTTCAGATTGCAAATAAGAGGTAGCGTGTAATAGGAATTAAAAAAGGAAATGAAATTAATGCTTTCTTTCTCACTTCATCTCCCTCTGCTTCTATTCTCTACTCTGTCTCTTCTTACATCTGATCTTTCCTTCTCTCTCTCATTCTTATCACTTTCTCATCTTAATCGCGACTTGAATACGCCATTCATCCTCACCACCACACGGCCTCAGAGCAATCTCATCATCGCGGTTGCGGATCGTCCGGATGCCAACAGTTGAATCACCGCAATACAAAATCAAAATATTTTTTCTTATTGGGTGGTCTACAATGCTTAAAAGAATAAAAGGCCTACATATTAAAAATCATATATATAGGAAAGAGAGAGAGAGAGAGGAGAGAGAGAGAGAGAGAGTTCAGCTACTACACTATTGATAGTATCAGGCTCTTGTACTATTAAGTTTCTACCGTTAGATCTACCTTTATCATATTCCACCGTTAGTTTACTATTCAACCAACCATCCACTCAAACCTAGAGAACCACTATCACCTAACACACAATCCTTTCATCCAACGGTGAAAACTCGATAGTACACAACCGCTTGTACTATCGATAGTATAGTGATAGAGTCCGCTACAATATTCTTATGAGTACGTTTGCCCTCATACTCATAAGCCATTTTTAATGATAGAGCTTCGGAATTGACGATCCATACCGTTAAACATTATCTAGAACATTTAAAACTTCAATCAAAAATTTTATAATTTTTCGATATCATTTACCATACGATCAAAAGTTCACAAATTGACAATTTTAATAGGTCGATATGGAATACTTACTAATTTAACGTGTAAAAAGAATGGAAGAATTGGAATAGGTTGAATTTTAATAAAAAATTCTATTCACTACTAGATAAAAATTAATAACTCCGATTTTAAAATGAAGGATCCGATCATCTATCTTTAGGACGTCGTTCGATTTTGACCGTTCATTTTATAGCCACTTGATGGACTTTATATGATTTCAAAAAATTACGAAATTTATTTTCTAGAAGTTTCAATACTCCTATATATATTTAACGGAAAGTATATAGCCATACTCATTATATATATATATATATGTATAATATTATATATATTATATATATATAATATTGGTATATATATATATATGTGTGTATATAATATATATATCTATATATAGTTATATATATATATATATATGTATATATATATATTATATATATATATATAATAATATATATATGAGTTCGGCTAGGATATTATCGATAACACCAAGCGTTTGATGCTATCAAATTTTCAACGTTAGATTTAACTCTGTAACTATTTTTATTCGTTAGATTATACTATTAAATCAATAACTTACTCAACCCTAAGGGCCCACATCATCCTAATCGTACATTTCTTTATCGAAAAGCCGAAACTTAATAGAGCCAATAGCTTGGTGCTATTGATAGTATTCGCGGCCTAATTCATAATATATATAATATATATATGATGAGAGAGAGAAGAAGAGAGAAAAGAGTGAGGCTACTATGCTATCGAAGGCACGGAGCCTTCCGTGCTTCCAGCTCGTTTTCGATGTTCCGATTTTCAAATCGTCGATCGCTCCGTTAAACCTTGATCTAGAGTATTTGAGATACTAAGAAAAAATTTATTATTTTTCGATATTATTTGCCTAGTGATCGAATGGGCTCAAAATCAATAAATTTCAATGGCCGTAGTGAGCCGTTTGCAAGTTTAACGGTGTAGGAATAATCCAAATCACGTAAAATTTTGATAGAAAATTCTTTATACTATATAAAACAAGATCAATATCTTTGATTTAAAAATTTTAATGTCATATTATTACATTTTGTAAGATTTTTTTTTCAGCCGTTGATTTTGAGTCCTTCGTTCACTAGGCAAATGATATCGTAAAATCATAAAATTTATTTTCTAAATACTTCAAATACTCTAATCAAGTTTAACGGAGCCGATCGACGATTCGAAAGTTGCAACATCGAAAACGAGCTGGAAGCACGAGGCTCCGTGCTTCCGATAGCAAGTAGCTTTTCTCTCTCCTCTCTCCAATGTTCCTCCATCATCGTCACAATCACTCTCTTCATCTCTCTCTCTCTCTCTATATATATATATATATATATATATATATATATATATATATATTAAATTTCGTAATAAAAATTTAATTAATTTGAATTATTCTATAAATTTGAAACAAGCAAATGCCTCATTTTTGTATTACTGTTGGCTTAAAGTGGTAAGCATCTTGCTTTACGGCAGGAGATCAGATTAGATGGAGTCATGTTTGAAGTTGCGTCAGTCTGATTGAGCCGAGTCATAATCGAGATCTATGAGCATTATATCTATATGCTTGAAGGGGCCCGTTTGGTTAGATGTAATTATAAATGAAGTGTAATTGGAGATGCATGCAGTTGTAAATGTAACAGTTGCAATTACATGCATCCTGTTTGATTGGATGTAGTAGAAAATATTATAATTATAAATAATTTGTTTGATCGAATGCAATTGAGAAATAATTTTTAAAATTTTATTGTTTTATATATATGATGATGAGATAAGCTTATCTTTTGTTTAGTTAAAAAATAATTAAAGAGGTAAGCTTATCATTTGTTTAAAGTTAATATCTCCAATTGCTGCTGCAGTTAGAACTACGGCCGATTTGAACATAATTCCAATTGCTACAATTGGACCTCCTCCTGTAGTTCCTATTGCAACAGAAATAAATACATCAAACCAAACGCCAAATTTGTACTTGCATGTAGTTACAACTGCCGTGCAGTTACAACTACATGCAACCAAATGACCCCTAAGTGAATTAATTACGTATTTCTAACAATCCGAACTTCTAAAATTAATGGTTAGCGCCGATGATCCGAAAAATCATGACTGGTACTTTCCATCCTCATAAAAGCACAATAGCAGCTCCACTAATAAACAAATACTGCAAAGAGTCCTCATACTAGATATTCATACAGTAGAGACATTTACAAGCATACAGACTAGCGCAAAGTCTACAGCTTCCTCTAGTTTCAGGGAAGCATTAAAGAGAAAAGAAGCTGCTACTCTGTCCTACATTTACAACAGAAATCTTCAATAGAACGAAAAAATGCGGCACCAGAGAAAACATTATGGCCAATACACTGCAAACCAACTAACCAACAGCCTGTTCCTAGTAAAAAAGAAAAAAAGGCGGACGAAAAGATATTAACATAATTTTGGCACAAAAGGGATTTGTGGCGTCCACTACGGAGCGAGTCATCCTAAGAAGTTCGCTCGTGCGGATCGTCTTCTGATATCCACACAACATCTTTTAGGCTGTTCGAGAGATTCTTGTAGAACTGCAGTAACGAAGGTTATTTACGGTTATTAAGTCACCGAAAATTATAGAAACAAACTCATAGCACAAGAAATGGTAGGCTCATGAATTCTGAGCATTTTTTTTTTTTAATTTTGCAAATCCTACCTGGTTTGATGGTTTTAAGTCATTCACTAGTAACTACATTTAGTAGGATAAATCGAACAGTAAAATATCAATCTCATAGTAGATGATATCGATTCGTCTTCTTGACTCCGTATTTACCTTGTGAAATTCCAGCGTATCTCCTTTGGTTTTCCGAACTTCAACCATATGCAAAGAGGGTGCAACTTGAAATACCTGCAGAATATTGGTTAACAAATGTCAGCGTCAATCGAATTAACTAATCGCAGCATTCGAATAAATAGAAATTCCACAGGACCTCTGTTGCGACATTGAGATTCCCCTTTCTTCCTGCTTTCATATTTTCCAGCTTCATCTGGTCAAGAGAAGGAAAAGCTCAAACACTTAGTCGAGCGTCGATCCATGTAAGCTTTTGGGTTAAAAAAAAAAGGGAAAAAGAGAGGTAATATATCTCACAGTATGGAAATAGTTGTGATTACTAATTTTATGCGTGACCTACCTTGTAATTTTTCTTTTGGATGTCGAAGCCCAGTGGCTTTGCAGCTTCTTCGATCTTGTTAATGATTTCTTTTGCCGGACATTTGGATGTAAACCTGGTTTCCCTCTTGAATTCCTGGCATCGATAAGAAGACAAAACTAGTGCAAATCTAAAAAACTATTTTCCAGAACCAACAAAACAAACACATATCATTCATGAAAGTAAAATTACTTTGCCGAGAAAGAAGAAACACAAGAAAATTTCGACAAAATGGTGACTTGGAACATAAGCTTCAATTAATTATCACATAAAACGATTTTGCCGAATGCTAATACTGCCTTTATACCTGCTCCGAGTCGAACAAATTTGCAAGATTGAGTCCTTTTGACATTGAAATAAGTTCAAATGCATTCATTGCTGCTGGTTGTTCTTCCTTTTTCTCTGTCACATGGTGTTCCTGCAACAGATAAGACAGACAGTAAGAAACCCTCTAGAAGAGTCCAAGAGGAAGATTACATCAGGCATTGTAAAACTTTTTACTATAATTGGCATTGAAGCGCGTCTTCGACTCACTTCAGAGTCCCTGAACGCAGCATCCACATCATCCAAATTCGCATCGTAATTTTCCTCGAACACTGGGGGCTTATACCCTTTCTTGAACCATTCGTCCTCTAATATCTCAGGGACTGTTATTCGCTGCAAGAAATCATAAATTCAAGGTCAAATATAAATTACAGGTAAGTCTCATAGAACATAACATCGAAAACTAGGACAGTTGTTCCGAGTTATCATAGAATAAACCAATTACAATGAATTACACCAAGCTACAATTTAGTAGTGTTTGGCAGAATAAGGGAAATTACTCGACGCTCGTTACTGTCCCCGAAAAACACAAGACTTTTGGAGTGGTGTCTAAAGAAGCAATTTTACTACATGAACTCACCGTCACAGGGTTTGGATCGAGGATTCTTGTTAATAACTTCCTGGCACCAAAAGATATCCAAGACGGAGATGTAAATTCGGCATGTGAAATCTGCATAATAGAAAGTTTGTTAAATTATGTTGAGCATGTCAGGTCATGCCGGTTCCCCTAAACATAGTAAAATTGCTCACTTTCTTATACAAGGTCATAAGATTAGAATCCTCAAAAGGCAAGTACCCTGCTAGCAGCACAAACAGAATGACCCCACATGACCATAAGTCTGCAGTTGCACCATCGTAGCCTCTGTCCTCGAGAACCTGCCAGAAGAAAATTAATTTAGTTTGTAATTTCTTTTTTTTTTATAACTATTATAAAAATGAGCGGAATGGGTGCTCTGGCAGGGAATTGAGTTACGGAACAGAAATCCGCACCTCTGGAGCAACGTAATTTGGAGTTCCACAAGTCGTGTGAAGCAGGCCGTCATCCTGCAGAAATTACCATTACAGCTATTGGGACTCGAGTTTACAATTTCGGGAATTGGCAATGGGAGGTAATTTTACGTAGCTTCTGACCAGGACGCAACTTGGATTTCTTACGCTTCGTTGAGAACTGACTGATTTTTTAATCTTTGATAGTGAGGCTTAGGAAAATCTAGAAATAATTTAGTAGTGGTAGCAACTACTATGCATAAATAAGCGAATTTGCAACGTTGCATAATACGTAGAAATAGCAGAAAACAATGCAGAAAGAATCCGGACGCTCATTCTGGTACCTTTGATGTGTTTCACTCGGTGAAACTAAGTATTTAAAAGATGGTTTCCCGCGTACTAATTTTGAATGTGATGAACAACCATGAATTTACAATTAGTATAAACACTTTCAATGATGGATTTTAAGGGAGGGGGTGAAAAAGCAATATTATGAGGAACCATAGCCACAGCTAAGAAATTTGCTCGCATCTTATGTTTTAGATAAGAGCATATAAAGCACGAAGACAATTAATACTTCATTAAGACATCTGCACCTAATAATCGCAGAGATGCTGAAGCCAATATCGATGTAATTATGAATCAGTTGCCAAAAATCTCAGAGTCGGAAAAAGTATTTTATCTTTATATTCTTGGAAATATTTAGATCAAAAAAGCCCTTCAAAATGTATACATCTACACAAAGTTCTTAAGCGAGCTAAGCTTTGCATACTTACCCTGACTTGCTGAGAAAGCGCACTCAATCCAAAATCAGAAACTTTCAGGTTTCCATATGCATCAAGCAGTAGATTTTCCGGCTGCATATGTCAGAACTTATTATCAATCTTATGTTATTAATTTGATAAATCAAGTGTTATTTAGGCGGCGCAAAAATTAAGTTATTTTAACCTTTAAGTCACGGTGGAAGACGCCCCTGCTATGGCAATAATCAACGGCATTAATTAGCTGCTGGAAGTACCTCCTCGCTTCATCCTCCCTCATGCGGCCATGATTAACCTTCATAGTCGAAAGCTCTCTTTTCGTAACTAAATCCGACGAAAGAGGCACAGATTGAAGTTTAAACTTCTAAATTCTACTTACTATTTTGTCAAAGAGCTCTCCTCCGGTGACGAATTCAAGTACTATGAAGATTTTTGTTTTGCTTCCCATCACCTAAACAAGTGAAAAAAAAAGTTATTTGAAAAGAAGACAGCAGTCAATATCGCTAGAATAGAAAAAAAAAAAGAAAAAAAAAGAAAAAAAAAAAGAAAGGAAAGTGTAACGCCCCCAATAGTCCCACATCGGATGGGATACTGATTCCGATCAGTTTATATGAGACCTACACGCTAGTAATAATAACTAGGCTTAAGCATTTTGGGCCGGTAGTTAGGCCCAACGAGTTATTGTTGCTAGCGGGTCGGGTCGTTGCAATTGGTATTAGAGCCGAATACCAGCCGGAAGTGTAAGAACTAAGTGCTATACGGGGCAAAGTGCTACACCAACGGATTTGGTGGGAGCCACCTCTTGAACCCGTAGGAGCCACCTCTAGAATCTCACATCGCCTGGTAATGGTCTGTCTGTCTGTAATCTGGTTTGGACCCGACGAGGACGTCAGGGTCTAAACAGGAGGAGTTTGTAACGCTCCCAATAGTCCCACATCGGATGGGATATTGATTTCGATCAGTTTATATGAGGCCTATGCGCTAGTAATAATAACTGGGCTTAAGCATTTTGGGTCGGTGGTTGGGCCCAACGAGTTATTGTTGCTCGCGGGTCGGGTCGTTGCAATAACTTTTGTAACGCTCCCAATAGTCCCACATCGGATGGGATATTGATTTCGATCAGTTTATATGAGGCCTATGCGCTAGTAATAATAACTGGGCTTAAGTATTTTTGCGGGACAAAGTGCTACACCAACGGGTTTGGTGGGAGCCACCTCTTGAACCCGTAGGAGCCACCTCTAGAATCTCACATCGCCTGGTAATGGTCCTGGTTTGTCTGTCTGTGATCTGGTTTGGACCCGACGAGGACGTCAGGGTCTAAACAGGGGGAGTTTGTAACGCCCCCAATAGTCCCACATCGGATGGGATACTGATTCCGATCAGTTTATATGAGACCTACACGCTAGTAATAATAACTAGGCTTAAGCATTTTGGGCCGGTGGTTAGGCCCAACGAGTTATTGTTGCTAGCGGGTCGGGTCGTTGCAGAAAGTTAATAGAATGTGACATATTACTAATATTTACCAAAGTTTTGTTACCCATAACATGTAATTGAAGCAAAACAAAAAAAAAACATGCTCTCTTACAGTCAGAAAGTACACTTTAGGCATAACAAGTAATGACCAGAAAGAAACAGATTGTTATACAAAGTAATATTTTAATTACGTATTAGTAAAATATACAAAATAAGTAATTAGTGAAATATAAAAACATACATAAACATTTTGAAATAGGTATGTGATCTTCACAAGTTTTGATTCCGCTACCTAGCCTTACAGTAATTGTAGCATTTCTTTGTTTTTACAGTTTATTCTGCAATGTAACAGAACATTCTGTAACTTTAGTAAAAACCAAAAATTTCAAAGGTCGTGTATTCGACATAACTTATCTCAAACACACTAAAGCACAAAACATAAATTATAGAAACATATACAAGAAGTTTATGGGTCCGACATATATCCTTTGAACCAATCATCGCTCATGAATATTATTTGTCAATGACCTACTACTGTTTAGTGGAATACTTGGAATGGTCTTAGGCATTGTCAAATTCAATAAAGTGCATAGTTGTTCACCATACTCAGTGGAAAGAATCCAAATTTCAATTCTTTACAATCATGCCTTCAATTTATTTTGCAAACCTTTTTTCTTGGTGAAGCATTATGATGTGTACATGGATATGTATATTTTTTTGTAATCTATGGCCCAGAACTAGTTTTTATAGTAAATAATGGAGTTGATGCAATGGAACTGAAAACAACCCATATTAAAAAGAAACAAAAACAAAATTATAATTCTGCTACCCACCAAACTCTCCATTTTTGGTGTGCCTACCAACTAGCAATGGCGGGTAGGGTGGGTCTGGAAAAACCAAGAAATCAAAAGTCGAGAATTGAACATATATTGGCAAGCATAGTTTATACGTTACAAACAGCCACCAAGAAACAACAACCACAAAAGGCATCCGTCGCATATTTTGGTAAAAAAGTAAAAATTTCGGGCCCCAACTCCTTTCCACCCTTCTTGGAAAGTGATAATTACCTACCGACTTACAACAGTAAAAACACAAGAACTAGAAGAGAAGCCCAAAGAAAAGAAGAATTAGGCGCTCGAAGATTACCTCATATATGCGAACGACGTTAGGATGCTTTATTAACTTCATTGTGGCGATCTCCCGCTTAATCTGCAACAAACAATTAGATCGACATCTTAGCAAAGGTGGTTCCATTGAGCTTTTGATTAATTCTTAGAAAAATAGCTAGTAACATAGTAATGTACGATAGACAGCCAAAAAAAGAGAAAAAGAAACCAACAAGATAATTAGTCGAAATGGTGGAGTAAATAACTGAAAAAACATTTAGTTTAGAAATGAAAGTGACACTTTTTTTCCAGGTATTAAGTAAACAACTTGTTTGCTTTGACCTTTCAGCGAAATCTGACCCAAGATTGCGTTTAGCTTGCATATAAGCAACAGCAACTTTTAATAATTAAAAAACTATACTTGTTGGAGATCTAATCTCTCTGTTTGTCCTTTTATGAACCTTTCCTCTTCTTCTTCTTCTTCTTCTTCCATCTCAATAACTTTGGATTCCATCTCAATAAACTGGTCAAGAACTGCCAAATGCCCCATTCCCTCTGGATATTACTTTCAAAAGAGGGGAAAAGAATACTAACTTTCGAGCTGTGCAATTTTGACCAAGTGTGTAATTTTCAGTTCGGAAAAATCATGTTTCTATCTAAATGCCTAAGCTCGTAGAGAATGGTCGCCTCTACATTTGGACTAATTGTGGATTTTATAAAAACAACTTGTAGTAAATTAAATGAGAGTAGGATCCCAGAAAGATCGGAACTCAAAATCTCCAGCTCTGATACCTTCTTAAGTTACTAGATATTTAACATTTTGGATCAACCAAACATTTAAGCAATATATAAGCGCGGAATGCATTATGTTCGGAGAAATTAAGAACACCTGCTCGACCATTTTGTGCTTAAGAACCTTCTCCTTGTCAAGGATCTTGATAGCAACAGGTTCTCCTGTCTCGGTGTTCCGCGCAAACTTCACCTTCGCGAATGTTCCTTCCCCGATCGTCCGCCCTAGCTCATACTTCCCCACACGGCGCTTCACTTTGGCCGTACTACTCATTCTCCGCCGTATCTTCTTCTTAGTGTATTCAATACGCCTTTACAAGCCAATTTCGACACCGGAACTCGCGTAAAACCGAAAGATTAGGTCTAGAAGTTTCACAGATGAATGAATATCATTGTACAGGGAATGTTCATTTTATACAAAACTAGACTAAGATACTATACAAAACAATCTAATAACAACTAAAGAGAAAATGCAAGGAACATGTCAACAAATTACATATTTTAAAAGATTACTCTCATTCCATATGATACAAAAAATATATATATTTCCCTCTTTTGGCTGAAAAAGTATTTTCCGTCCATTTGATTTCTAAGAAAAATTACTTTTCTGGGGGAAAAAAAAAAGATTTCAAAGGTTTAGTGGAAAAGAATTTTTCATGAAAAAACTTTTTCCCCTAAAACTAATTTTTCGCACTTTTCCGAGGAACCAAATACCCACTAAAAGTTGCATAAATTGCAGAAGAGCTAACAATGGGTCCTAAATGGGGATAATAATAGAAGCCAAACCATATGCGTATTCATGGCATTTGTGAAAGAGGGGGGAATGTAAAACTAAGCCAACTAGTGTAAAGTGCTAATTATTACATGGAAGAGGAAGCTGTATGGGTTGATTTTAGAGCCTTAGCTTCAATCCTCTCTAACAGCAAAACTAAGAGCACTTATTAGAGAAGCAACAAAATCAAAAGAACAACAAAGTGGAATGTAAGAGAGAGAGAGAGAGAGAGAGAGCACAAAGCAAAAAAATAAAAATAAAAAAGAGAGGAGAAACCCACCTTTATAACAAAACCCAGAAAATGGGTTGGTAACAAACAGCTTTAGCAGAGTGAGCCTTTTTAAGCACCACAGATTTGGAATGTAACTGCTTTTGAAGTGCAAGCCAAAATAATAAATCAGCTACTTTGGCTTTTGGGAGCTGGAGGAGACCAAAAAATGATGATGGTGAAGATTACACAAGGGGAGGAGAAGAATGACAAAGCTTGGGATGTGAAGAAGAATCAGAGATGGTAGCGCAGACAAAAGGCAGGAAATTTATACCTATACATTATGCTTCCTAAACAAATATGCGTTTCAATGTTGAATGTGGGCTCTATCTGAATCGTCTTAAATTCTCCACATATTTTTTTTTATTTAAACCAAACTTAATTTTTTCTTTTTTTTTGTTTGGACAGAATTAATCATTATTGAGTGTGGGCTCCTCCCAACCTATCTCAGTCCTTCGCATATTTTTTTTTTTTTTTTTTTTTGAAACAAATGTTTCCCTTCTGAATTCTCCACACAAATTCAGANACTTTCTTCGACCGTTATCTTCTTTCTTTGATAAGATGAATTTTATCTATTATCGTCGTTTCTTCTATCTTTGTTTTCTCTTCTTTTATTATTATTATTTTTAATTATCCACTCATCGTATCGCATGAATTACTACACTAGTTAAAGTGGCTAATATAGAAGCAAGGTGTGGTGATGAATGATGCATGATCCAATTTTTCTATAATGAGTATGGTAGCATATTTGGGTTTTTTTTTGTAAATGACCCCTTGAAAAAATTTTATTTTAAAACTAGCTCCAACAAATTTATAATTACAAAAATAGTCCTATTCCTGCCACGCAAGTACCACGTGGGCGGGCTGGGTGGGCAAATTGAACATGGTGAATCATTCATCGTGTGATTCACCGTGTTTTATATTTATATTCCTTTTCTTCTCTTTTAGGGATGTCAACAGGTCGGGTCCGGATTCGGATTTTAGGTTTTTGGTCGGGTATAGATATGGGTATGGATTTTTAAAACCCGCCGGATTCAGATTCGGGTTCGAATTTTAATTTGGTTTTCGGATTTGGATTCGGATTTTTGAAAACCCAATCCAAATCCGACCCGTTGACATCCCTAAAATAGAAGAAAAGGAATATTAATATGAAACACGGTGAATCATTTACCGTGTTTGAACACGGTGGATGATTCACCGTGTTCAACTTGGCAAGCAACCTCCCAGCCCGCCCACGTGGCGCATGCGTGGCGCCTGCGTGACAGTAGTAGGACCATTTTTGTAATTATAAATTTATTGAAACTAGTTTTAAAATAAAATTTTCTCAAGAGGCCATTTGCCAAAAAAGCCCTCTGTTTTCTGAGGGTGTCAGAGCATGATCCAATTTTTCTATAATGAGTATGGTAGCATATTTGGGTTTTTTTTTGTAAATGACCTCCTGAAAAAATTTTATTTTAAAACTAGCTCCAACAAATTTATAATTACAAAAATAGCCCTATTCCTGCCACGCAAGTGCCACGTGGGCGGGCTGGGTGGGCAAATTGAACATGGTGAATCATTCATCATGTGATTCACCGTGTTTTATATTTATATTCCTTTTCTTCTCTTTTAGGGATGTCAACAGGTCGGGCCCGGGTTCGGATTTTAGGTTTTTGGTCGGGTATAGATATGGGTATGGATTTTTAAAATCCGTCGGATTCAGATTCGGGTTCGAATTTTAATTTGGTTTTCGGATTTGGATTCGGATTTTTGAAAACCCAATCCAAATCCGACCCGTTGACATCCCTAAAATAGAAGAAAAGGAATATTAATATGAAACACGGTGAATCATTTACCGTGTTTGAACACGGTGGATGATTCACCGTGTTCAACTTGGCAAGCAACCTCCCAGTCCGCCCACGTGGCGCATGCGTGGCGCCTGTGTGACAGCAGTAGAGCCATTTTTGTAATTATAAATTTATTGGGGCTAATTTTAAAATAAAATTTTTTTAGGAGGCTATTCGCCAAAAAAGCCCTCTGTTTTCTGAGGGTGTCAGAGCATGGGCCACTCCTGTATTCATGTGGAGACAAAGAAGGCCCTCTCTCTCTCTCTCTCTCTCTCTCTCTCTCTCTCTCTCTCTGTGTTTTTACTGATGCTGAAATTTCTGGAGTTTATTTGGAACCTTCAGTAATAAGTTTGAATAGGATGCTGCAAAATAGTGGTAGTTGAGGAGAAAAAGATTTAATAATTGACACATGGTATAGAAGGAGAAATTTTATTTGTACACTCTAAAAAAATTGTAAATCTCACACACTAAATTTCAAGATTGATAATAATTTAATTAGATTTTAGTAAAAAATTAAAAAAAAGTTAATTTGACAGATAGAGAATTAATAGCTTTTGGATTGAGTGAGTGTAAGATATACATTTCATTTGGAATGTATCAGTAGCATTGCTCGTATATGAGATATAATAAATTCAAAAAGTCTTAATCTGTGTATAGTTATCAAATTTAATGTAAACCTCTGCCATTAGTAATATGATAGCTGCTAATATTAGGATTTATTCAAAAAATTCAATTGTATCTCAGCAATTTTACTTCCTAACTGTGGCGACTTCCTGACCGCTAAATATTTATTCCTCGATTTTTTATTTTTTTCATATTCAATTTGGCTGTGGATACCTAATAGATGCTTAGGCTCCGTTTGGTTCAGAAATAAAATGGAGATAACAAAAGTTATCTCCGGTTTTTTACCAAATGGTTCGGAATAAAATATTCCAATCAAACCTTAATATTTTTTATTATTCCCGAATAGTTTAGAATAAACTATTTAACCATTTTGGTGGAATAGTGTTATTTCAAAATTTAATTCCGACTTTATTAAAAATTATAAATTGAATTAAAATAAATTATTATATAGGCAAGATATGTTATATATTACAATAAATTATTTTTACGAGAAAAAAATATTACTTGTACGTACGGTATTAATACATGTTATTTGTACTTAAGTAATACTTAAATATTATAACAAATTATTTTTATTAAATTTAAGAGAAGAGTTTGCCAAAAAAATAAATTATTTTTATTAAATCATATATTATAATAAATTATTTTTATTAAATCAGATTTATATCAAATTCAAACATCACTTTTTTTTTTTTCCTATTCTCTATTATTCTATAAAGTTAACTAGACATAATTTTAATTATTTATTAGAGCAAAAGTATTACAAATCAAATGTAATTTTTTTATTATTTCTGGCTATTCAGAAATAATAAGCTATTTGAAGAATTAAAAAAACATTCCTCATATTATTATTTTTCGAACCAAAATGGCCTCAAGAAACAATCACCACCTCCTCTAGCAGATTTGTTCAATAATAATACTGGAAAAACCACCATCAATCCATCTACTACTTCTTAGGACTCATACATTACACTTTGATGTGTATAATTTACACCCATCCATCTATAGATGGAATTTTTTTAATTTGTCACATCATGTAACAAGTAAAACAAAGTTTCTCTATTAGATGAGTGAGATATATACTTCTGATTGATTGTGTAAATAGTATTGCTCTTTATTACCGACCGTTTCTAGAGTAAGTGGCAAAGGGTTCGGTGGTTGGTACCCGAGACCTAAGTTCAAATCCTAGTTGACTCATATTTCCAGCTGAGTTTATTTCTAAATGAAATAAACGAAGCGGGTAACGTGCTATCTATCTCTCAAAAAAAAAAGTATTGCTCTCTCTCTCTCTCTCTCTCTCGCTCTCTCTAGGAGATTTCAGTATACTAGACTTCTTCAAAAATTTTATTCTAAAATTAGACCCATCGGCGCGATTTCTTCTAGAGAGGGAAAAAATTACTAAACGGCTTCCACTGCCTCGTAAATTGGGATCAGGTATGCCGCCCAAAAGAATTGGGCGGACTGGGCATCCGAAAGATACAAGCGATGAATTCGGCACTATTGATGAAGGGCCTATGGAGTTTCTACAATTCGCCGCACCTACCTTGGGTCAGACTCCTGAAGCAAAAACACTACAAGCACAGGCAATCGGCTAGCTATGACAACGCGTCGACTAGGTGCTGCCCGATGTGGAAAGGAATCCTCACCACCACTGCTCCCTTCCATGCATCCATTTTCTTTTCGTTAGGCAACGGCAAAGGTACGTCTTTTTGGAATGCTAGATGGGCCGGCGAATTCACTCTTACGAGTCAATTCCCTAACTTTTTTACAATCGCACGACATAAACACCTCTCGGTCTTCAACTGGGTACGCCGCTTTGCTTGGACTGAAAATTTGGGCTTCCACTCTTCACGGATTCAGGGTGACCGCCTTGATGAGCTCCAGCGGCTCAGATTCCTGATCCTTAACACTGCCTTAGATCAAAACCTGGACACAACCGTCTGGCGTTGGAACGACAATGGGGGGTTCCAGGTTCGCCGTGCCTACCATTTCCTTACCTTTGATGGAACTAATGTTTGCAGAACTCTACTCTGGAAGACCAAGATCCCCCTTAGGGTCAACATCTTCATTTGGCTTGCGGCAAGAAATAGAGTTTTGACGGATGACACGTTAGTGAAAAAGGGATGGCACGGTCCGTCGATTTGCGCACTATGCTCTACAAACAGTGAAAATTTGGATCACATTTATTCACTTGCAGTTATGCAGCGATGGTGTGGAATCAACTACTACAAACAACTCCAGCTGCCAGAATTTTGATAACTACTGGCCCAGGTGACCTACCAACCCGATGGGACCAAGCAAGGCGCAGTGTCGGAGGGAAGCGTAAGAAATGGTTTGACCTATGTTTTACCGCAGCATGTTGAAAATTTGGAAGGAACGAAACAGACGCATCTTCGAAAACCGACCTACTCGAATGGACGATACGACAAATAGAGTTCTTAGCTTGATAAATCTGTGGACATTAGCGCTAACTGGAGGAGGGGAGGGAGGGAGAGGAGTGAATTGAAGTATGAGAGTAACATTTCTACATTTCTACTGTAAAGTGTGTTTACTTTTAGGCCTGTAGCTTGTTTGGCCTGTTGCTCCTTGTAATCTTCTCGCCTCGGCAATTTTGTAATCTTCTTGCCTTTGTACAAATAGGGTATACCCCTGTTTCCTCAAAAAAGAAAAAAAATTTATTTGCAAATATAGTCTCCGTTTTGTTATGTGGGTGCCAGCATGGTGGGAAGAGAATAAAATACGTAAAAACGGTGAATAGTTCACAGCATTCGTTAAATTTTTTACGGGCCTATAAAAACGATAAATGATTCACCGCTTTTAAAAACATAAGAATGGAAGAGAGAAAGAGAAAGGGAAAAATAATAAAGGGATAAACGTTCGGTTCACCACCTTTTAAATAAGTTTGTTGATTTTAAGAATAGTTATGAATCGATGAATAATTCGCCGTATTTAAATATGGTAATTCATTCAACCGCTCGTATTATTTATTCTTTTTAAAAATTTAATATGACATATTAAAGATCTGTTTTTATAATTATTTTTTAAATATTTTTTTTTTCAATCGTAAAAACTGGTTGTATCATTTATAAAAAAAAAAATACCTCTCTCTATCTCATGTATGTTCTAGAAGTTACTCAATCCTCTGATTAAATAAACTTATTCAATTGGCAGTCTTCCCTAGTGTAGGCTTTCAATTATTGAGTTGGACACTGTTGAGCGGTTCACATCCGACTGAGACAGCTCAGCAGGAAACTATCCCAATATAAAAATTAAATTATTTCTTAATAATTGTGTCTGCTCAGGGCACGTTTTGCTTTATGTATACATATAATAATAGATAGCTAGATAAAGTTGCAAATCATGGCAAGTAACATTCAAATGAACAAAGTTTACATTATTTTATAAAACATAATATATATGTAAAATTGTATATTTTTTAATTCTAAAGTTTGTATTTTTTTTTTTTTTTAGTTTTAGAAAACTAATAGNGTGACGACAAAAAAAAAAAAAAAAAGCATCTTCAGATGTGCCAGATGTACATCTTATACTTAGTCTAAAAATGTATAAATAATATTACTATTATTCTCCTTTTTTTTTGAAAGAATAGCATGTTATTTGCTTCATTCAATAAAAAAATAAATTTAGCTATAAAAATATGGAGGCAGCTATGGCCTCAATAAGAACGAGAAAGACACACATCCGCACACACACACTCCAGCACACGCCCCTCTCCCCCCGGTTCAATAACAACGAGAAAGAGATACACACATGCGCGCGCGTGTACACACACAAAAAGCAAAAAATAACTAGACACCTCCCTACAGTTAAGGTCGGCCTTCGCCCCTCTTATTTTATTGCTCTACAACAGAATTAGTAAAGGAGATTACAGAAAATCTTATCCTATTCTTAGCTGAATCTCTTGAGTGGATTAATTGACATCTAATCAAGTACTAATAATATTCTAACTCAGAATTAATAGTAGTTGTACGTGAGATTAATAAGCCACGCACTGAGTACACACCGAAACCGTACACTATATTAATAAATCCACATTTAAGATATAAAGAGTTTTAATTAATTCATTCAAGTAGTCTAAAACAATGTATATCTTAGCCACAATAAATGTTACCTCCTATACTTTATAAAGATGTCAAATTGCCCCATTTTATCATCTACTGTCAAATTCATTAATAAAAAGAAAAAAAAAAAACTGAGTGTCAACACGAATTAGAGTTTATCATTTAACAAGATGGATAGTTAAATTTTTCAGAACAAAATTTATTTTAATAGTAAATATTCTTTTTCAGATGGAAGACGACTTAATTTCAGACACCAAATTTCTTATCCAAAAAAATATAATATTTTTTGTCGATAAACTTAACATCAGATTCTTAACGTGATACATCAATTACAAAAAAAAAAAATCAAAAGGCATTAAGTACGGTTAGCTCTTTCCACTTCAAATACAACAAGTTACTAAGTTTAGAAAAATTAAAACTAATTTAATTGTTACGTTGCGAATGCTAACTCATTAATTGAATGTTGAAAATATCATCATTATGTATGGTAACTCATTAAGACACATGCATGGTCACATTATCCATTATACTGTTTACATGTATTGTTGTTAACTTTTTCACGTTCATATATCAATGTGTAACACATTTTACTATTCTTTTTGATAGGTATGTTTTCTTTAGTCGACATGTTCACACGGCATCATTTAATTACTGGAGAATGCATGACTTTTTAATCTCTGACAATTGACTTGATGGATAAAGTTAGCATGTGCTACACATGTAGCATTACTTTTTCTTCATCTTCTTATTATTATATTACTAATATATATATAATATATATTGAACTGATGAATTTTGTGTGAAGGCAAGAAGTGCCTTAATTAAATAAAATAAATTTATTTGGATTTAGTTACTTTAGTAGTCAATCTCTATCCAGATTAGATTTTGACTATATATATATATAATCTATATATATATATAGAGTTCGGCTGGGATACTATCGATAGCACGAAGCATTTGGTATTATCATATTTTCTGCTGTTAGATTTATCTCTTTTATTATTTTCATCCGTTCGATTATACTATTCAACTAACCACCCACTCAACCCTAGGGGGCCCACATCATCCTAACCACACATCTTTTAATCCAAGAGCAGAAAACTTAATACCACCAAGTCATTGGTGCTATTGATAGTATTCCAGCCTAGTTCTATATATTTATATATAGAACTAGGCTGGAATACTATCAATAGCACGGAGGCCTCCGTGCTATCAAGTTGTTGTTAATAATGCGACTTTTAAATCGACGATCGGCTTCGTTAGATTTGATCTACACTATTAGGGCTATTGTGCTATTAGAAGTATAACAATTCTTGTGCTCCTAACCTCCTAATCATTCATCAATTTTGCTAGGCGGTTAGGACGAGAGAAAAGAAAAATTAAAGAGAGATTTAAAAAGTAGAAAAAATGAGACATTTAATTTCTTACCAATTTCTCTTCTCTCTCTCATCCTAACCACCCATCAAAATTGATGGATGGTTAAAAAGTTAGGAACACAAAGACTGTTGTGCTCCTAATAGTATAGTAACCCTGTTGGAATAACAATGCTACTTTATATAGAAAAGAAAAGACAACTTTTTCTCAGGGCTAAAGAATGCCTTTTCTTTTCCTTTACAATTCTTCTCTAAATAATTATGTCATGCTCCGGATTAATACGTTTCCCCGGGCACGCCAACAGACCCGCCCTCCGTATACATAGAGATTTCCTGTGTATACGAAACAATAGCTACACATGTAATCACAGCAACACCACAATTAGTAGTATAGAGCTGCTAAACTGAACTGAATATAAAGATAAAATAACAGGTTCACTATACATACAAAGTTTCCGAGATGCAACCAACCCTCGCTCTAGCGAGTAAACCAATATAAGTATGTACATGAACCAAAAACACCCCAAACTACCTGCGAAGGGTCCTCCTCTAGTACAACGACACGAATGGTAGGGATCTAACTCGCAACTCCCTTCCCGCGGTCAGAATCAGCAACAGCAGCAGCCGCGGACGAAGGCTCTGCAAAAATGGGTCAACAACTGGGTGTGAGAACTACTGCAAAATAGAATAATCTTTAGTGGGTACCGTCACCGACCTCAACAGCTCACCCACTAAGTCTACAGAAAAGTGTGCAAGAGATAGTAAAGAAAGCTGGAAAACCCTACAGCTATATGCCATTATACTATCGCTAACCAAGACTAGCTATCTGTAGATAAATGCAATGCGATCTCTGACTCAATCTCACTAGGGACTGTGAATACACCCGTCTCGCCTATCGAACCTATACCGAACACCACCCCGAGGGCTGCCGGTGGAGAGTAAGTCCAAACCAGACAACAACGACATAAATGCAAAGTAAAAAGCCAGACTCCGGAGCGGCACTCGTGGACGCGACCCAACCGAGTATACAAGCGTATCTCTATCGAGCTCAATCAGCCTCTCATAGGCTGTAATCAATGCAAATGGATCTAACTGGTCTAACAACCAAAGCTCACGTACCCTTGGGACAATCTGATGCAAAATACAGAAATCTGGGTCTACCGTCAACTGCGACGGCACCCGACAGTCTGAAACAGTCTACACACTACTGTAAAATAAGTTCGACATACCAGCACGAGCGTAAACTCATCCTACACTAACCTGGATATCTACCACATACGAACAGCGGCGTTACAAATAAATCACAACTTCTAAAGCTAAATATGGTAATTTTCAGAAAAGTGACAGCGTAGGGTTCAATAGTTTTCTCCTAAGTCAATTCCAAGTCCAGTATGAATATAGTTACTAACTTAACTCCAAATTCAGATTTTATGCTATAATCCATGAATTTGAGTACTAGTAAGAAAATAAAACCAATAGAACATGTCGACGTTACTAAAACTTAGGAGGAATTCCGATAATTTCGGTAAACATTAACCCATCTCAAAGAGCTCGTCCAACTACGGCGAGAAGTCGAAAGGAGAGGAAACCACGCGCTCGCCCGGCCTCCAACAGCGCAACCACGACGCCCACACGCTCGCACGGTCCACCGGCGCAACGTCGAAGTCCACCCGAGCTCGAGCCGCGACTCTACTACAAGCGACGTCCACTACCTCTTCTCTGACTCTCATACATATATAAAGAGGTGGGATAAGGTTGGGATTAACGATGCCTCAAATGACCAAAAGGCTCCTTACCAACTCAGAAATCCAGCTGGAGTACCGGTACCCAATTTGGTTACCGATACTCGGCCTCTCAACTCGCAAGCTCGCACACAGGATACCGGTACCAGCCTGATGCAGTACCGGTACTCGGCATCAGATTGGCGCAACCCGAGAGCATCAGTTCTGGAATTCCACTGGGGTACCGGTACTCCTCACCCTGGTACCGGTACTCAATACTGAAATCTTGCACTTTACAGATTCCAATATCAAAAGTCTGCTCTCGCATCACACTAAGTCCGTTTTGCATCCAATTTGTCCAAAACGACTCCGACTTGTCTCGGCACTCTCCTGATGTGTCAACAAGCCTCAAATGCTGAAACCCTCGAGCTACAGAATACTAGGGACACTACAAATTATTAGCTTTTTGTTTACTTTATATCTTTTTTTGGGGGCCAATTTGCATAAAAAATTCACTAATTTTGCGCTTTGGCAAAAGTGGGCCACTTTTTTCGATTTTATAAATTCGGGCCGAATTTTCAGCAAACTGACCAAAATACCATTATTATTTTTTCTCTCAACTCTTTTTTTTTTTCTCATTCTTTTTTTTCTCTTTCCGAAGAAGGCAGTGGAGGCGGAGGCGGAAACAGCCCGCCTCGCCCCGCACGCCCTCGCCCTGGCCCTCGCCTATGCATGTTGAGAAATTAGATTGCAAATTTTAATGATGTGTATTTGATAAATTACTTGGTAAAATTTATGTGTTAAACGAATGGATTCCTTCGTAGAGACATGTCTGTTCAAATGAATGGATTCTTTTATAGGGACATGTCTGTTCAAACGAATGGATTCCTTTGTAGGGACATGTCTGTTCAAAGAGACATGACTTTTCGATTCGGATGTACCTTTTGAAAACATATAAATAGAGGCTCTTGTGTCAAAATTCATATCATAAAAAAGTTTCCAGATTTCAGAGTTAAGAGCGTGAGAGATTCCGAGTTTTGCTTCTTGAGTATCTCTAGCCTCGTTCTATCCCGAGAATTCTTTGTCATAACCCGAAGCAAACTTTGTGTGGGGGCAAATCTACTCTTTGGAAAGCGCTGAACCCGTGGCTCGAGGCTTTCCCCATGTACGAGTATTTGCTCGTGTTTATTTCTTGAAGTGTTCGTGGCTCGTGTTCGAGTTCGATAATCGTCTCTTCCGGTTGTCATCCTCATTATTCCCTTTCAAATTATAACTAAGAAAATACAAAAAAAAAAATCTATAAATTATAGTGTAGTATAGTATAATCAAGCCTATCCTTTTCCTTGAACTAATTCGACAAAATACTTGTTTCCAAGGAAAAATTCGTAGGCAAATTTAGTAAACGTTGATATGTGCAACACCTAGCTATACATTACGACAAGAGGATTATAATGACCAATTGAATAGGANTTACCCTTATTTTATCCTTTTACCCTACTACTAGCAATAGAATAAAAACTCAAATGGAGCCTCTTACGATTAATAATAGAATCTTTCTTTTGACTGCTTCTTCAACTCCAAGAAAAGATTAGGTAGGAGTTTTGGATTGATCCTTTAAGAAAAGATAGTTTTCCTGAAGCGGGCCTTCTAATATATATATATATATATATATATATATGCGGGTACTCACGGTTATCGGTGGATCTCAAAAAATATTCATAATTTAACATATATCTATCTCTTATTACCCATAAATTTTTGGGTCAAAAAAACTAGTGCCTGTATTCATAAATTTATGAATAATCTGTGGATACTGGCATGTACGGATAGAGATTATCAGGTTTGGTTGCACGAATACAAATCTAGTTATTTGCTAAAAATTAAGTATGACTTTTTTTTGCCAGTATTAACTCATGAATGTGGCCTTGTCGGTGGAAAATGAAGAAACTATAATAATTGCTTATAGCTCTACTTTGATAAGGATGAATTTAAATAAGTCGTATTAATTGACTATCATGCCATTAATGTTTTTAACCTGTAAAAATTGATACAAAAATGACATGTCATTAAACTCAAATGCAATTGGATATATATATATATATATATATATACACTTAATTTCAAATAGTAAGCTTCCTTCCTAAGAAGGTATCAAGGAGAATATATATCTTTGATAGATTTGTATTTAGCTTTTCAATTTGTAATCCTTTTCTATAATTTCCTAAAACCACTTCATATTTTATAACTAAGATAGCAACATTAGTTCTAACTTCTCATCAAATTGTTGAACATCTAATAATTCACAGTTGTATAAGCTAGTGAACAAATTAGGTTTCCTGTTGTTGGATAGAGGTGCTAATTGCACTTGTTAATATTTGGATCAATTAATTTGTTAGGACTAACAGATGGTATCCATTTCAGGGTTATGTTATCTAAACAGTAAACAGTACTATCAGAAGAAATGCAATGATGTATATGCAAAAAAAAAAAAAAAAAAAAAAAAAAAATAGAAGAGAAAAAAAAGACTTAGAAGGTTTTAGTAGATGTAACCTGGTTAATTATGTGAACTAGGGCTAACCTTATCAGCCAATAAATAATTTTCATCAGAGAAGCTCATATGGAGAATTAGAGGAAATCATCTAAGCAGCTTTGGTGTGACAATTTTTCAGTAATATGACAATCTCTGGACCTAAGATCGACTAGATATGTCCTTCAGACTTGTGTCTCGATCCAAACCAGACTCGACTGTCTAGATCCTTCTGGGTCAGAAAAGATCGAGCTTAAGCTGGTCGCGCGCTCAGCTTGCTTTTAATGCTCGCCTAATAACTTGGGGCGTTGAAGCTTCACTAACTAAACGATAAAAATGAACAGAATATCCAAGTGAGGAGATCTTACTAGCCAATTAAGCTTCTCAACGAGCAAAAAAGGATGGTTGATGCATGGTCCTTCTACATCATGTTTTAGAAGTTTTCAGTAATTACCGGACTTAGGGTTGAAGTTTCTTGGTGCAAGTCGGACCGATTTAGGGCTTTTTCACTTATTCGCATGCGTAATATAATCGCAAACATTACATTCTCGATGATCTTGCAAGCAATTTGGTAATTTTTAGGTTTATATTTTGCAACCACACATTTAAGGTCCTTCCAATCGAAGATAATCGTACATAACACCATAAAACACATGCCCTCCCTTGGCTTGAGTTAGATAGATCGTATTCTCGCCCGTATAGAGCAATCTCCCTTCTATCCTTACATCAAAGTTCCACTGAAGGCCATGTATTCCATGCCTCGCAATCGCGTTGCCGTCCCCGAACGCTACCGTCGTAAAATGCGGTTCTCCATTCGGGTTGTTCACTCGAACCTTGATGTAGAAACAAAGTGAATAATGCGACTAAAGCGTGCGAAAGCTAAACGAAAGGGAAATGATCCAAACCTCTAAGCGAGCGTAATGTGCAGCTGCGATGGCCAAACGCAATGTATATGTCCTACTAGTTTCGACAAAGTTTAAGCTAAATTTTATCCTCCATGTTGTTGGTTCGAAAGAGTTCCCTACTTTCCTGCATGCAACAAAACATTGTTATAAAAACACTCGAACCCACAAACCTAAATCTTGTTATATCCACAGAAAATCTTTCAAATTAAATAGCACAAAGTACTCGAAAATGTGCTCGAGATCGATAAATAACGATATGTGAAGAGAGAAAGAGCCTAAAAATCATGTATATTACCTTGTAACGTGCGCGAAAAACCAATCTCTTTTGTAATCACTAACTCCGACCTTATAAACAAGATCTTCTTTCGGGTACAAATCCGCATACCTCTCCCATAAACCATACTGTCTATACCTGTCAAATAAAAGTAAAAAAAAAAGTGTTTCAAAATCCGAAACTTATAATAACTAAAAGGATTAATTGCATACAACTTTCTGTAAACATATCGAATAGCAGATATATCCGTACAAAGTTCAACCATTCTAACGTTTTCAAATATATCTCTATTAGGATTTGTTATAAAAATATAGTTAATCATAGATAAAATACTTAATCCTGGTTAGTAAATAAAATAAATTGACCTTTTTATCCTCTGATATTATTTGTGATAGTAGAAAGAAAAAAAATGTTCATTGAAAATTTATAAAAGAACATTTCTATATAATTCTAACAGTTGAGACTTTTAGAGGGACATATTTGTGATGACAAAAATGTTATTTTACTTATTTTCTATTAAGAAATAAACCATACTCTAATGATAACAAATTAGAGGAAAAAATATAAATATCACTGAACTTTTATAGAAATAAATACAATAAATTAAACTTTGTAGGAATATATTTGCTATTCGATATGTTTACAGGGAGCTGTATGAAATTAATTCTAACTTAAAAATTAATATTATCACATTGGGGTTGCTTCAACTAGCGGTTTTAGTTACTAGATTGAACCAATGACGTCAACATGATAGAGTAATTAATTTTAATTGTGTTGTGCAAAATGAAATGTATTTCATAATTAATCTCAGTATCCTATATGGTTATAATATACTTGATTAGTGTTTTTTAGAGATTATAAAGTACAAGGTTTTTTATTTGTTTTAGGCCGCATGTATGGCGTTATTAATCTATTTGACCAGTTTGAAAAAATTTAGAATGAACGACATGAGTTCACTTATTGGATAGTGTAACGGTCCAACTCACTAGTACTAATAACTCATAGATCCTAAATTATCAGCCCAAAATACTTTAGATTAATTATTATTATTATATACTAGGGCCTCAATCACACACATAAACAAGAGTTATCTCGAGATGTGGTGTAGTATTTTTATCCCGAATAGCACTTAGATTTCACACTTTGAGCTAGTATATATATACTCAGCTATGATATATACCAAAGGTAACAGGTCCGAGCCATTAGCATAATAACTCGTTTGGCCAAAATCACTTTCAGCATGTATTCGACTCTGATACCAAGTATAACCAACTGAACCACTAGTAAAAATTAATAACTCGTTGGACTCAAACCACTTTCGTCTGGTTTCCAAATGTAACAGTACCAACCACTTGTAAAGATAACTCGCAGGTCCCAAACTACTAGCCCAAAATGTTAAAATTCGGTTATTATTACAAGGTCCTAATTCCTTATATCGATGTGGGACTATTGGCTATTGCAGTATGATTAAACCCAGTTATTATTATTAGAGAACCTGATATATACCTTATATTTAGTTAAGATTATTATTAGATCCCTTATATTTAGTTAAGTCAACTAGTCTTATAAGTTGAATTGAACAGCTCTAGACGTTGGATCATAGTCAGACCGCTCTAACTGGCAAATTTGAAATTGATTTAAAACACTCGAAAAAAAACGCCAACGAAATTAAAACTATGGGGGTAAAAGTAAAACACCACTAATTTATAAACAACTTGATTATAATATGCTTTAATAGCAAGGTCTCTAGTTGTGAACTTACTTTTCCGGATGGTTGATGAAAAGCCTGTTGACGTATTCTGGCCTTGGATCCGGAACGAAGAACTCGGCGGCCGAACGGTCCGGAACGCCGATTTCCCACAGAGTGGGCCCACTTCTCGGAGGTTCAAATACGAGCGTTCCGAGTTTGATGCTTCCACCTAATTATTATTATCAAAAAAAAATAAAGGGCAAATTGCATGTACATATACATAGTCCTCAAATTATAAGCCGGGCAACACTTTAGTCCTGAAACTTTAATAATTGTTATAATTAATCTTTTACTCGAATTTAAGAATTTTTACAATCAGGTCCCACAATCCAATTTAGTTAAATAAATATTGACGCATATATCGCTGATATAAAAGTAATGTAACATTTTAAATTATTGGCGCATCATTAATTACAATATTGTTATATTATTTTTACGTTGGAGATATATTAAAAGTTAGTCAACCAAACTAAGCTATAAGATTTGATTACAGTAATTTTAAAATTTTGCGCAAAAAAATTATAACAAATTGAAGTTTAAAAATCAAAGTGTCAACCGTGTCATAATTTTTTTTGAAAGAGAAAGGTAGCATGCTACCCCTTCGCTTATTTCTTTTCAAATAAACTTAACTAAAAATATAAAGTAACTAGGTTACTAACTTGGGACCTTGGGTACCAACTATCAAGTCTTTTACTACTTGCTCTAAGGACAGTTGGTTAAGCCAGTGTCAGAGGTTTTCTTATTTAATGCGTAAAGTCGCACAACTAGTTCCTGAGCTTTATAAATAATTGATCTTTGAGACTCTAAACTCTTAAAATTATTTCACTTCAGTCTTATTCTTGTTCATGGAAATTAATTAAAAAAAAAAAATTATTGTCTATTGAATTATAGTCTTTTTTTATTTTTTTAGAAATTAAATCATTAAATTGAAAATCTAAATTAAGATGGTTGGAGTAAGAATCAATAGATTCGTAGTTTATGAACATACAAATGAACTAGGTGCAAACAAGGCAAGGACTAAAATGATACTGTTCTAAAAGTTCAGAATTTTGAATATTTGAACTTAAAAAAGTTTAAGGATCAGAATGAAACTATAGAAATTAACCTGGATTAACAGTTATTGTGGACTTGTGCATGAAATCACCAATAAATCCAGGGACCCATGCGTAAAGATTGTAGCGTCCGGGTCGAATGTTCTTGATAACAAAATCACCTCTGGGATTACTTCTGGTCCAAAACTGATATCCCTGTAAATATAATAAAATATAAGGTTGTTTTTTTTCTGTAAAATTGTATAGGCCTTTCCTTCCTGGACTATATGAAATTTTAAAGAAAAAAAATGAACAAAGACACCCTGAACTTTGACTAATTTTCAAACAGATGCCCAAACTTCTGATTTCGCAATTGGACCATAAACTTTATTAAATAGTTCAATAATCCACTCTCTTCAACCAAACTTACTAATTGCACCGTTGTTTTGTTCGCATACAATCTTATATAAGCTTCAAAAATATTTTATATTTCCAAATCTTATAAGATTGTGTGCACGACATGCAACTAAAACGGCTATGTATGTATTAGTGATTTTGATTGAAGAGACGGAGCTTATTAAACTATTTGATGGAGATTAGGGGTCTAATTTTTTAAAGCTGAAAACTAGCACCTTTTAGCAAAAGAGCTGAAGTTCGGGCGGTCTTTGTGTTTTTTTTTTTTTCCTCTCTACTTACAACCCCTTTTAGGGTTTTTAAATAAGATACTTAAAACTTTAAAAGTTTTGATTTTACTTCCTTGTGCGCTAAAATAGATGTAATGCTTCTTATAAGATAGTCCGTCGAAATGTTACAAATATTAGAAAGATAGGATAGTAAAAAAATCAAAACTTTTAAAATTTAGGTTTTTATTTCAAAAACACTATAAGATCAGGTAGTAAAATCGAAGTTTTTTACGGTTCTTTTTATATACTTCAGAAATACGATATAGTTCAGATTAGTTTTGCACAAACATATTTTTCTTTATTTTTGAGGATTAAAGTGTAAAATTGAAACTGCATAGTTGTTGTTGTTTTTTTTTCTTTTACCTTTCTTTCTCTTTGCCATGATCCTGGTTCTCCTGGTAGTGCCAAGCCAATATATGCCCCTTCTGCATGTATATCATATTTGCTAATGCATCTGAAACATTAATTAAGCACCACATTTGCTTAGTAATTAATCTTTTTTAAATTTGCATGAACAAATGCTTACATGGATAAGAAGTTATTATAGGGTTAATACATCCTACTACAATGTACTTTACTCTTATTTTCATCTGCTACATTAGTTACTTTTTTTTTTTTTGTTTTTGAAAGACACCATCGTATAATATATTTTATCAATCTCCACACAATATTTTAGATTATTTTTTTTCTTTTCTATCTTGGACTATTCTTTTCTCATAAATATTATGCAACTATTTCTTTTTCTCGCTAAACTCTATATGACCGTTAATAAACCTATAAATTTAGAAAAGAATCCAACAAATTCATTAAAAATGCGCAGGCTAAATAGTAGAAAAAATATAAAATAAATTTTTATGATAACTCGCTAAAATCTTCTATCAAGTTACTTTTAACTATTTTTTTTATCTATATGTACTCTGTTGTTTTTCATATTAAAATGAGCTAAATACATGTTGTATCACTTTCGATCAGTATTTTTTAGTATTTTTCATCCAAATTGATAGGTTTATTGCTTATAGTTTAAAGAATTGAAAAACAGAATAATTGAGTGGTGTCTTTGATAAAAAATAATACAATATAGGAAAAAAAAAAAAAAAACCCGTAAGGCAAAGTGTGGTTGGTGTAATTAAGTCTTATTTACATCATGTAAGGAGTAGGGCTACTATACTCTTATGAGTATAGAGTTCTTTATATTCATAAGTTGTTTTCGATGATGGAGCTTCCGAATCGACAATCCATTCCGTTAAATATGATCTAGGGTATTTCAAACTTCTAGAAAATAAATTTCGTAATTTTTCAAAATCATAATAAAGTCCATCAAGTGGGTATAAAATGAACGGTCAAAATCGAACGACGTCCTAAAAATAGACGATCGGATCATTCAATTTAAAATCAGAGTTATTGATCTTTATCTAAGTAATGAATAAAATTTTCTATAAAAATTTCAACATATTCCGATTATTTACACCGTTAAACTACCAAGCATTCCATACCGGCCGTTAAAAATTGTCAATTTTGTGATCTTTTGATCGTAAGGTAAATGATGTCAAAAAAATTATAAAATTTGATTTCTAGAAGTTTTAAATGTTTTAGATAATGTTTAACGATATAGATTGTCGATTCGGAAACTCTATCATTGAAAACGACTTATGAGTACGAAGGTGATCGTACTCATAAGAGTATAGTAGCCGAACTCTCAGGTACGTTACTTTTGAAAGTGGACAAACTGATAAACAGTGAATGTTTTGAAACATCTGTGCCTAAATATTTAACCCAATAAACTTTTGTGTGCTCCTTTTCTAGTGAAGAAATTGTATATATATATATATATATATATATATATAGAGTAGAGCTAGAATACTTGTAAAAATATCACCCAAGTGATACTTGTGTGTTTTTAACCCTTGGATGGAGAGATGTGAGGTTGAGATGATGGTGGTAGGTGGTGGTAGGTGGAATAGTGTTTGATCCAAGAACTATTAGTAATCAAAAAGTAGATCTAATGGCTAAAAACACACAAGTATCACTTGGGTGATACTTGTAAAAGTATTCTAGCCCTACTCTATATATATATATATATATATATATATATGTGTGTGTGTGTGTGTGCGCGCGCGCGCGCGCGCTTGCGCGTGTATATGTGTGTTTATTTTGGAGTTTTTAGCACTATGTTATTGGTGCCATTAAGTTTTTGGCCTTTGAATGAAGCAATGTACGATTAGGATGATAGTGGTTCCCTAAAATTAATCTAATGGTAGAAAACTTGATAGCACCAAGTGTTGCTATCAATAGCATTGTAGTCAGATTCTCTTTCTCTATATATAGAGAGAGAGAGAGAGAGAGTCTGGCTACTATATTCTTATGAGTACGATTATCTTCATACTCATAAGTCGTTTTCGATGATAGAGTTTCTGAATCAACGATCCATACTGTTAAACATTATTTAAAGCATTTAAAACTTCTAAAAATCAAATTTTATAATTTTTCGACATCATTTATCTTACGATCAAAAGGTTACAAAATTGACAATTTTTAACGGCCGGCATGAAATACTTGCTAGTTTAACCATATAAAAAGAATTGGAATAGGTTGAAATTTTGATAGAAAATTATATTCACTACCTAAATAAAGATCAATAACTCCGATATTAAATTAAAGGATCTGATTATTCAGTTTAGGATGCCGTTCGATTTTGACCGTTCATTTTATTCCCGCTTGATGGACTTTATTATGATTTCGAAAAATTACGAAATTTATTTTCTAGAAGTTGCAAATACTCTAGATCATATTTAACGAACTAGATCGTAAATTCAGAAGCTCCATCATCAAAAATAACTTATGAGTACGAAGGGCTGTATTCTCTTAAGAGTAATAATTTATGATCATCATGTGAAACTATAAAAATGCCTTTAAGAAAGTTTACTGTTTTTTTTTTTTTTTTTTTCTTTCTTTGAAGTTGAATTAAAAAGTGTACCTATCTCGAACCATTAGTTTGCCAAAAACCAAGCCTCTTTGGTTCAATTTTGGAAAGTCCAATGATGCAGGAAAACCATAGGGCCATCTCTTTGTCTCAATTTGCATCTGAAAATATAAGAGAAAGAAAATTAGCAAGAGTGATTAACAACACCACAAGCTAACTAAGGCCTTGTTTGACGTCGTTGCCTTTTTTGTATTTTGAAATACTAATTCTATATAATTTGATATATCTATGGAGGAATTTTTATTTTGTTGTGACAATCGATTAGCCTGCACAATATACCCATACCAAGTGATGGATGAGGACTTCTTTAAAACAATCTTGAAAGCAGGAAAAAAAAAAAAAAAAAAAAAAAAAAAAAAAAAAAAAAAAAAAAAAAAAAAAAAAAAAAAAAAACTGCTTCCAAATTTTTGATTTTTTTTTTTATTAATGTTGAAAAATGTGCTTGGATGTAAGAATTGCAAGAGATCCAAATACTGTTTCAAATTCTATTTAAACGAATAAAAAGAGAGTGATGGTGCCAAATGAGACCTTACTAATTTTGGAAATGGTACAATTTATAAGAGCTTAGCCAGAGTGTTTATGAAATTATGAATTCGATGATCGGCTCTATTAGATATGATTGAATCTATTAAAAATATTTTTAAATTCACTGTTTTATGACATTATTTATTTGGAAAATAAGTGGGTTCAAAATAAACGGCTAAAATAAAAATATTATAAAAAAAAGATGATACTAGAACTTAAATTTCAAATGAAACAAATTAATCGTATTCTAGATAGCGGAAAAAAAATTTCTATCAAAATTTCTCTGTTGAATTATTCTACACTGTTAAATTTAAATACATCGCATTGACCATAAAATTTGTTAGTTTTGAAACCTTTCAATACTAAAAAAATAATATTAAAAGTAGTGAAATTCGAAAATCTAAGTAATTCTAATAATGTAGATCATATTTAATAAGACCGATTGTCAATTTGAATGTCCATGTGCTTCGAAAAGTCGATTTAAAAGATCCTACTCCAATAGTCCTAGGGGGGCCATTTGCTTTTAGATTTGTAATATTTCAAAAATACTGCATATTATACATTTGGAATGGCTAAGTTTGTTTGTTACCAAACTCTTATCAATCAGTTTAGATTGAAAAATTATTAAGAACTTGAGACGATCCGACCTGTTAGCAATAAAAACTCGTTGGGTCCAAATCACGTACCGGCCCCAAATGCTTAAACTCAATTATTATTACTAGTGTGTCCATTACTTATAAAACTATCACACTCTTTCATATTATTCGATGAGGGTCTATTAGAATGTCACATACTTCTCTCGTTTAGATCTAACGTTCGATGTGGTACTATTGAGATGTCACAAACTAGTATATTTTTATTAATGGATTACTAATTATTTGAATTTGGATCCTAATTTATTACCTGGGCTTTTGCATTCTCCCAGAGGTGGAGTGCAACATCTCTTTGGTTTGCAGCAGAATTCAAGTAGATGAAAATGGGGCCTAAAACTTTCTTCCAGTGCTCGCCGTCCTCCAGTCGGAAATGCGCGCTCCTTCCCGTATAGTGATCGCTCAGAAAAATCTGTATATGTCGTACGCATCATCGATGAATAAATTACATACTTTCAAATGACTAGTAGTAACTGTTAATATATATTTCTGAGCTCGTTTCCTGCTATAATCGATAGATATTTTTGGACAATATGGTATAAGAGTCAAATTTTAAATTCCTTTCATTTTGCCGAGCCATGGGTTCAACTGCCACTTGTAACATTTAGCCAATTAAATTTTTATCTCATATCTCATCTATCAATTTTACGTACCCTTCAATCTATTAAGCACATCAGTCGGATGTTAATATACCTTAACTTGCTTAAGAAAAATAATGACAATAAACGTACAGAACTTATCTGAACAATGTATTATTTGAATCGGCTATCCAGCTTTTCAAAATTTTGATTTTATTATCAAATCTTACAATTTGTTTGATTTGAGTCAGTCAACATCACTTTGACTTCAAAATTTGAATATGTTGTTTATTTTTACAAATTTAACCTGTATATTTTTTATGCAATTTTCTCAACTCTTTATTCATTAAAATAAGTAGTTAGTTTTGAAGTCAAATCAAACGAATTGAAAGGTTGGATAGCAAAATCAAAATTTCAAAAAGATTGAATAGCCGACTCAAAATAATTTATAATTCAGGTAAGTTTTGTATGTTTTGTTTTTTACCGAAACAAAAAGCGCAGCTCACCGCCAAAGAGGTCGGACCGACATGAGAGGTGAGTTCCTGCCTAAGGGGCCCACCGGCGCGGAATTCGTTGCTGGGTGTGATGACCCAGAAACCAGTTGGTGGATCAGAGCAGATCCATCCGTGCACCCTACTGTCCTTGTTAGCAACCGTGTACTGGTACTTATCATCCACCTGATCATAAGCCTCAGTATCAATAGAGTTTATTTACTTACGCAGAATTAAAGTTTTGATTTTGCTGATCATCGAGTTGGATTTTACCTCGCCCTTGAACTCGGGCTCGAGCGGGTTCACGATTCGAACCGCTTCCTTGTACGCCAATGTCACCGCTCGTGGGAACTGCCGATCCTCAGCTCTCGGCATTTTTCTTCTTCTGTCGTCAGCTACCGCCATGTATCGGAACCTGACAAGCCGATAAATCACCAAATTCAATTAGGTTCATCATAATACAACAATGTGCTGGCTTAAAGGGCCAACATCCTATCCTATGGCAGGAGGTCAGATTGGGCTGAGTCATGCTCGAAGTGGCGTGTGGCTGAATGAGTCGAGTCACAATTGAAATCTGTGGGCACTATATCTATAACTTTAAGTGAATTAGTTATAATTTTCTAACAGTTCGAGCTTTCAGGATTAAAGGTTAGCGCCAACGATCTGGCACAATGCAGCTAAGAGAATAAGGAAGAAGAAGAAAAAGAAAAGTTCTTACTTGTCTTCGCGAAGCTTGAAGGCGATTCGAGTCTCCGAAAGGTCTAAACCGGGCCAGCCTCTCTTATGCTCGAAGATCGCATAGCTGTAAAACCCTGAGCTACCGAGAAGCACTATATACCTGATCAAATCTTCGAGTTATTGTACACACTGATTGAAAATCATTCTTTTTTATATTAGGTTTTCGATTGCGTACCTTATATCGACATTCAATCGGACACCGTTACGTAGCGACGGATTCCATGTTCTGCTGAAAGAAACCTCCACCTGATGCTCCTTCTGCACTATGACCTTAAATTCTGCACCTTCCAATCTGCATAACATATATATCTCTGCCCCTTTTTCAGAATAAGCAGTTTTTGCATGCATGTACTAACACTTAACATTATAGTGCAGTTTCAATTAGATCCTCCTCAATTCAATTGTTATAGGGTTTTTTTTATTTCGTCGCAATCTTACCCTTTTGTTAAATTTGTGCAAAACATTGTGCTAACTTTTAAAATTCTAGCTAATACAGATATTTGTACTCAGAAACTTAACGAAAAAAAGGTAAGATCGCGAGGAAATGCATTTAAGAAAGAAATTACAAACTCACATCGCGAAAACTCCTCTTTTTTGTCCAGAACCAGGAAAGTTCCATACAAGATCCCAATACCTAAAAGCCACGCATAGGATTGAATTAATTTTACACAAACCATGCATATCCTACAAAGTTCAACAGTTTTTTTTTTTCTCTTTTTTTGTTTCTCTTTTTTTTTTGTACTGTATCAGTAGGTGTTTATGAAACTACGTACCCGCCTAAATTGCTTTGGTTAGATGAATACTGCAACAAATTATCAATACCATTGTACCGAATTCCCGTAATGCGACCCTCGGGCTTCGATATGGTTAGTTCGATGATGTCGTTGCTGATAATCACCTGAAAACACAGTTATTTGTGTACATAAAATCATAGCATCAGTCACTAAATGAAAATATGAAAGGAATTACCACATGTAGTTTATTAGCAAGTCACAAAGAGCATTGTTTTATCACCTGGTTGTACTCTACATGTAGTAGAACACCTTGCGTCGACGCCGCCGAGGGAATTGCTAAAGATAAAAGCCATGAACATGAGAGAACTACACATACAAAAAAGTGAGAACCCATGTATAATAAGTTGATCAATGTTGCACAAGTTTTTTTTTTTTTTTTTTAAATCTTTCTAAGGAAATTTATGTGCAAGGAGTGAGTTTAAATAGTTCTTAAAAGAGATTTGCTATTAAACTGATTCATTGAGAATACACTGAGCCTATTGATTTTCAACAGGTTGTTGTTTCTCCTTTCGTGAACTTTTTCTTTTCAGTAATAAATGGGGAGTGCATTAAATTGTCTTAAAGCAAATGTAAGTTGATACTTTGGCTTACTATGTGTGTTTAAGTAAAATGTGAACACATTAAAGTAACTCAAGCATGTTTAATTGGACTTCATTATGATAGAGCCTTATTAATTAGTGCTTGTTTCTTTTTTTTTTGAGGAAACAGGGATGTTCCCTATTTGTGAGAACAATACAAAGGACCACTGCCGAGGGTCAGTAGTTAAAGTCCAAGAAAACAGAGACTAAGAGCAACATAATAGGAAAGAAAAAAATTAAACAAAATGAAGATGGCTAATATAATCAACTCCTACTAGCTTCCCACCACAGATAACCAAAGCTTTACCGTATTAATGACCCTATTTGCAGTCTCCTCACAGCGGATGAGGCGGCCGTTGAAGATTCGTCAGTTTCTCTGATTCCATAATTCCCAACACGCCGCTGCCAAACAGATATCAAAGTTTCTTTTTAAAAGCCCCTTCAGTGACTGTCTTGCTCGATTCCACCTGGTTGGTAAGTTACTTGGGAGATCCGTCACCAATTTGTGAGTATTTGGAATATCTTTTAGGAGGTAGTTCCACACCATCGTCGCATAATTGCAGGAGAAGAGGATGTGCTCAAGAGTTTCGTCGTCAGCATAGCAAAAAACACAGATTGAGGGGCCTTGCCAGCCCCTCTTAGATAAATTGTCGGCTGTCAAGATTTTGTTGCGTCCAGCAAGCCACAAGAAAACTTTAACTCTTAAGGGGATTTTTAGTTTCCAGAGGTAAGGGGTAGTGCATACATCAATTACGTCACCAATTAGTGCTTGTTTCACTTGGCCCTTTGTATACTTTAAGCAAGTAACGATATTAACAGCGCTATTTTTACTATGATCTGCAGATTAGATAAATTTGATTCGCTGAATCTATCTGTAAGCAATGATCTATTAATAGTCGTAGCACCACGTACTCTACCAATATTTCCACCATTCATCAGATGCCATTAATTGTTTTTGTTAATCTAGCTAGTATCAGAAAAATTGCTTAATTTTAAATTAGCTTTTAATTACTTTGGAATATTAATTGGTACTAAATTATTATTATTTTTTTATATAGAGAAACCATTGCCATGATATTATAGTCACAGTCGACGTACATGGTTAATTAAATCATACACACAATCTCAATTTTGTTAACACACCATCTCAGTTTTATTTTTTGACTCTTAATTGTAGTGTGTCCTGCTAGGTTCGATATATATCATCTGTGTGGATTTTACTTAATTACACACCTGTTATTACTATTCAAAAATTTTAAAATATTGAAATTAAATACCTTAATTCAATCCCATTAGTAAAACCTTAGAGAGAAGGGTACATTTGAAGAAATTTTTTACAATCAATAAGAATATTTTGGTTATTCAAAAATAAATAAAATATTTTTTGAAGTTTTGAAGGATATGTCAAATATTATCCTTTTCTATTTATAAAACATCAAACATTCACACCTTTTTAGAAAAATAACTCAAACCTTCATCTATACGTCTTTTTTATATCCACTACAAAAAAAAAAAAAAAAAAAAAAAAAGCATTATATGGATAGGTTTTTCGACTACTCTCGAGTCAAGTATTTCCAATCCTCTCTATAATATAGCCATTACTAACACTTCAAAAAAACGTCACCATAATTTTACAACTATTTTTAATTTTTCAACACTTTAAAGCGTCAGAATTTAAAAAAATCCTAAAGCTTTAAATCATCGGAATATATTTTATCAACACTTTTCATAGGCATCGGTACATACTGGATGGTCTCTCGCACATCTGGTCTCGATATATTTTGATAAGTACAAAACATGATTCGACTTAAATGGGAGAAAGTTAAATAAAACTAGGTCCAACGCTTCAAAGACTGTCATCATATGAACCGTCTAATGATAAATTTTACTATTACTTTTAATTTTTCAACATTTTTAAAGTGTCAAAATTTTAGAAGGTTCCGACACTTTAAATCATCGGAATATATTTTATCAACGCTCGACAAAAGTGGTATATATGTCACAACCTCAGCACATCTGGTCTCGACATATTTTGATAAGCACAAAATATCATTTATCTGAATTAAATGGAAGAAAGTTAAATAAAACCAGGAATAAGACAAGATTCCAATTTATAACCTCCTTATCTGATTAATAATATCTATATTCGAGTAGGTTATGTGTGCTATTAGGAGCACGGAGGCCTTCGTTCTTCTAAGCTGTTTTCGGTAATGGAGCTTTCGAATCGGCGATCGGCTCCGCTAAAATTGATTTAGCGTATTTGAAGTATTTAGAAATAAATTTTGCGATTTTTCGATATCATTTACTTAACGATCGAAAGGGTTCAAAATCAACAATTTTTAGTAATTGATGTATATCGTTTGCAAGTTTAACGGTGTAGAAATATTCAAATCAGATGAAATTTTGATAGAAAATTTTTTGTACTATTTACTGCAAGATCAATATCTCTGATTGAAAATTTTAATACTATATCACCACTTTTCGTAAGATTTTTATTTTCAGCCGTTGATTTTGAACCATTTCGATAGGTAGGTAAATAATATCGAAAAATCACAAATTTACTTTCAAGATATTTTAAATACGCCAGATTAAGTCTAACAGAGCCGATCGTTGATTCGGAAGCTCCATCATCGAAAACGACTTAGAAGTACGGAGGTTTTCGCGCTCCTAATAGCACATAAGACCTACTCTTTGTATCGAATCGAGAAAGAGAGAGAAGGTTTAGAGCAACTAGCCAGCCAAGAAGAGCACCCCATCGTTCCAAAACTAGGAAGGAAAAGTCTTCTTCCGTTTTTCGGCTCACTGCCGTTATTCTGCAGCTCTAAAAACCTCTTTAATTTGCTATAACCGAAAGGGCTTATCCAGTTATAGAAAGAAACTCTCTACTAGGAATTTCAAAGCCCTAGGAAACGAAGAAAAGCATTTCGTGCAGAGCAAGAAGAGAGAGAGAGAAATAATTATTTATATATCTGTCAAAATTTATGAAATATTTTATATATTTTTACTTTTTTTTTTTGTTTCGAATATACTCATCGTATATTCCTCTGTTGTTAGTACCATAAGTCATCTTGGATTAAATGCGAAGTAAATTTTTATCAAAATTAAAAAAAGTCAAAATACCTTTTCTAAATCTTAACTTAAGGGGCGTTTGATTCGCGCCATTTTTTAAGATTCCGAGCAATCCGATAGAAATAGAAAATTATAATGATGTTTGGCTAAACGTACAAAGTGCTCAATACTATTAGATTTTCTGCCATTGGATAAAAGGATCGATGTGTGGTTAGAATAATAATAATCCCATAGGATTGAGTGGTGATTGGCTGAAGAGTATAATATAACGGATGAAAATGATCAAAAAAATAAATTTATTGGTGAAAAATTTGATAACACAAAGTGCTTAGAGATATTAGAAGTATCCAAAAGAACTCATGAAATAATATAAAACCACCATTTTCTTTACAAGCTTGAACTCTCAACATTTTATATTCAATGAATGGTCTTAAAAACATGACTTTAATTAATACTTCAACTTAATAAATATGATCCGTTACAAGTTGGTGAAGCCGATCTTTTTCCCCAGTGATCGAATTTGTTTTCAACATTATCTATGACCACTATAATAGCAAAAACTGAGTTACATGGACACTGATAGCGGTATAATGTCGACCGTGCCGGGCCAGCACGGCCCATATTTTTCAGGCCGAAACGAGCTCGGGCTAGCCCGACCCAGCCTGGATTTAATTTCGGGCCGGGTCGTGCTGGGCCCAAATTGTCTATCCTCTAGCCCGGCACGGCCCTTCGGCCCGGAAGGCATGGGCCGTGCTGGGCCGAGCCGTGCTTCGGATCGGCCTAATAAAATATTTATTTTTAAATTTTTTTAAAAAAATTAAAAATATAAATATCAAATATTTTCATTTAAAATTAATATTTTAATTAAAATAATAAAAAAATATAAAAATAATTATACTAAAGTAAATATTTAGTTTTTTAAAAAAATAAATAAATTTGTATTATTTTTTTTAAAAAAAAGATACCATCGCCAACGGGCTAGAGTATAGACAATTTGGGCCCCCTTGGTAACCTCGGCCACTTCCCCCAAGATACCATCGCCAACGGGCTTGCAAACCGTTTCAGAGGGTACCCTACAGACTTCTACGTCGCCCGCTATAGCGAACGAGACTTCGTCGTCTTCTTGCCTGACTGGGTCTCGAGCGAACACCTCCTCTCCAGGGAATCTCTCAGTTTGGGGGAGCTTAGATTATACTGCTTCCCTTGGAACCCTTACAACGATGCCCGCAGGCCTCCTTTATCCTACAAAGTCTGGATCAGGCTAGTAAGTTTGCCCTACGAGTGTTGGTCTTCTTGAACCGTAGCGGCTCTTATTGGTGGCTTCGGCCGGTTCATCAGGGCAGACGAGTTCAGCAGCCGTATGGCCGGCCTGTCCGGCTACCGGTGCCTTATCACTATCAACCATCTTTCCGACATTTTGGAGAATCTGGAGATTACCTTCGGGGATATTTCACTCACGGTGCTCATCCAGTTGGAAAGGTGGTCCCGCGATGCGGACAACGGCTGCGGCAACCCTCCTCCTAACGAGCGATCAGACTAGCACGACCATCGCTACGAGACCGCAAGTAGAAGATCGTCGTTCAGCCGGATCTGCTAGAGGGAGGCACTCTTCGGCTGGTGGCTTATCCAATTCCGGTGCTTCCTGAAATTCGTCTGAAACCCACGACAGAAGACGGACTACTTACCCGGAGGGATGCTTCTCTCGTCTAAACCCACCCGCCCCGGTAAGTGCTTCTCCGCCGCGTCAACCGTTCAGACAGCAGTCGCCCCCTCCCTCCATTTCTCCGGCTGACGGCAATGCAGCTGGTCGCTCGGAAAGCTACCCGATTTCAAATCTCCCTCCCGTTAGCCTTACCTTTTCCATGCTAACTGACGCCTCGGATGGCCGATGCACTAGATTGTCAGCCGGCCTTACCTCTTTTGTGCTCCCTGTGACCACGGGCCCATCTTTGGCATTTAATCCATTCTTACTTGAGTTTGGAAGCTCTCAGGTCCAGCCTTGGACTTCGCACCTCTCTGTGGACGACAAAAAGAGATTTGATGGTTTCTTTTGCTTTTCGGAGAAACGATAGTACATCTATTTGGGTTTCACCTCTTCTGCATCGGTCCCCTCGCTCTCTACACCTGGGTTGGATACAGCTGTACTGCCTACCCCTTTGGATAGCAAGGGATCCAACCCCTCTAGACTGCTTTGGACCTCTCTTTTCTGGGTCTCTGATATAGGCTTTTCGGGCTGTGGGTCCGACCTCTTCTCTCTTGGCTTCGGAGGCAGACAGATCCATCCAAGCCGTCGCGGGCTTGGGCCACCCAAGGGAAGTGGCCTACTCTTCTCAAGCTTCATCGGGCTTGGGTCACCTGGTGGCGGTCCTTTTGTCCATCCAGAGTTCAGGCCATCCATAAGCAGTGATGGGGGCCCACACCCTCGCATTGTTCTTCTCGGGCCGAACCCTAGCGGCCTGCTCTTCGTTGAGCCGGTCAATCAGTCCGATTCCTAGAGCCAGGGACTCGCCTGCCTCTGCCTGCGCTCCGGCGGACCGGCCTCAGTCAAGCACCCGGGTCCACAAGCGGACGACAACAACGATGCTTTGTAGGGCGATGCGCAGGAAAGCTCTCTAGCTCGAGGGTGAGACGACCTGCTCCGAGACTTCTGCACGCAAATGGACCAGCAAGAAAATCAAGGCGAAGGGCCATTTATTCGGGGTGAAGCTTTCTGATGCCGATGCTTAGAGTTCTGCAAGCTCTTGTGCGCGGAAGCGTAGGTGGCCTACGAGTCGAGTGTCTTTTGCGTCAGTACTGTCTCTTTGGGTTTCTATTTTCTGATGTTTAGAATCTTAAGTTGGAATGTTCGCGGTCTTAATGACCCGGCTAAGCGTCGTTGTGTTAAGTCTGTGGTGTCTAATCTATTTTCTTCGGTAGTCTACCTCCAAGAATCTAAAGTGGATTCAGTGTCTCGTTTCTTCCTTCGCTCTTGCTGTGGCTCTAACTTCAACAGATGCCATTTTATTCCGGCAAACGGGGCCTCAGGGGGTTTAATCACGTGCTGGAGCTCTAAATTCTTCTCTTGCAACGAGGCTCTAATGCATAAGCACTCGCTCACCCTTAATCTAACCCACCTTGCAAATGGGAAGACTTTTTACCTCTCGAACATATATAGGCCTCCCACTTGGGATAGAAAAGAAAACTTCTGCTCCGAACTCCTCTCTCCAAATGGGGACCTGCCTTAACAATTGGGTCATCTGCGGAGGCTTTAACTTCACCAAAAATCAATCTGAAAGAAAAGAAAACCCTTGGAGCATTAAAGCCATGACCATGTTCTCTGACCTTATCCGCAACTTAGCGGTTATTGACCTACCCCTCTCCAACCAATGCTTCACATGGTGGAATATGTAGCATTGCCCTTCCATGGCCAAGCTCGACAAATTTCTTATATCTACGGAATAGGATCTATCCTTTCCGCACTGTAAGGTCGAAGCTCTCCCTCGAATCACCTTCGACCATACCCCGATCATCCTTTCCATGGGGCTTCACCCTTCCCCACGTAGATTCCGATTCGAGAGGGTTGGGCTCACCAAGGATAATTTCGTCAAGAACATGCCAATCTGGTGGAACGAAGTCACCTCCAAGAAATCTGCCATACTCACGATAAATGCTAAGCTCAAGCACTGCAAAGCTAGAATGAAGGAATGGTGTAAGACAAATTTTCACAGCATCTCCAACACCAAAAGCCTATTACAGTCGGAACTCCAAGCAATAGACCAACTCGAGGAGCAGATTAACCTGACACAGGAAACTATAGAGAAATGGACAACTGTAGAGAAACGGACTGATCTCAAATTTTCAACTTCAGATCATCCTTCAAGAGGAAGAAATTCTTTGGAAAACCAAGTCTAAACAACGCTGGCTCAAGGAAGGCGACAGCAACACTAAATTTTTCCACGGGGTGGCCAATGGACGGAAACGCCTTAATGCGATTGAAGTCATTGAAGATGACGCCGAGCGACATATCACTAATGAGGATCGCAAGAGAACCTATTTCTTCGAAAAGTTTCAACAACTGTTCGGACAGGTGGAGGAGGGACTTACAACAGTTGCAGATTGGAGTAGTCTCTACCAATCCAACAGATTGCCCAACGGGATCTTCTAACGACTCCGTTTACACTGGAGGAGTTTAAGACAGCAACCTTCCAACTAGGCAGCGACAAGGCCCCTGGGCCGGACGGCTTTCTACTGATTTTCTACCAAACCTTCTTGGAGTTAGTCAAAGAGGATATTTTTAACATATTCATCGACCTACAGGAGAACAGACTTTTTACCGGCCCAGTTGACTACGCTTACGTCTGCCTCATCCTCAAAAAGGAAGGAGCACGTAAGGCTAACGACTTCCGATCGATCAGCCTAATCAATGGAATTCAAAAAATCATCTCTGAAGTTCTCGCAAATAGACTCGCGCTCATTCTGCCATCCATCATCACCTTATCGCAATCGGCTTTCCACAAAGATTAGCTGCTAACTGACTCATTCGTCACCGCAACTGAACTTGTCAACTGGTGCTCAAAATCTAGCAAGGAATGCGTAAGTATCAAGGTCAATTTTGAAAAAGCCTTCGACAACATCAAATGGACTTTTCTGCAAAGTATACTACGATGGCTTAGATTTAGCGACCAATGGTGGATTTGGGTCGAACAATGCATCTGCAAGAAAGGGCCTTAGACAGGGTGACCCTCTTTCTCCCTACCTCTTCCTACTCGTAGCTGACTGCTTGGCGAGACTAACCGAAACTACGAGGAGTAACAACTTGCTACATGGTATTGGCCCTTCATTAGACTGTCAGATGGTGCTCATCCAATACGCCGACAACACAATAATTTTTTGCGAGCCTAGAAAATACATCATACGGAACCTGCAGTTCCTCTGGAAAATCTTTGAATGGGCCTCTGGGCTCAGGATTAACAAGGACAAATCAGAGCTATACTACCTAGGACCCAATCCTCGAAAAAGGGCCCGATTGGCTAACATTATAGGATGTAAAGCCAGATGTCTCCCGTTCCGCTATCTGGGCCTTCCTCTACACATTAAACACCTTCGCAAGGAAGATTGGGCTTTGGTCATTAATCGCATAGAAGCAAGAATCGATGGGTGGAAAGCCAAACTCTTATCTCAAGGGGGAAGATTGATTCTCGTTAACTCGGTCCTCACCAATTGACCACTATTCTACCTCTTCATCTTTAAAGTGCCGCAATGGGTACTGCATCGTATTGAAGGCCTGAGAAAAGCCTTCTTCTGGAAAGGTGGCCCCAAAATCTCAGGGGGAGCATGCCTTGTGAACTGGAAAACGGTATGCAAAAGCAAAGAAGAAGGCCGGTTGGGAATCAAAGACTTGGAAATCATGAACCTAGCTCTCTTATCTAAATGGTGGTGGAACTTTTTCAATGAGCCACACCTACACTGGTGCAAGTTGATTAGATCTCTCTATTACACCAGACACAGGCCGCTACATGAGGGCAGAGCATTCATACCTTACTCTCAGTGGTGGAAAAGCGTGATCTGATATCGAGAAGTGTTCAAATGCGGAATGTCTTATGAGCTAGGAGGCGAAAGCAGTATCAGGATGTGGTCTAATATTTGGATCAGCGAAACCCCCCTTCACACCACGTTTTCGGAAATTTTCGCCAATATAAGGAACAAAGTGGCCCGAATATCTCAATGTTGGAACTCTAACGGTTGGAGATGGTGCTTCATCTGCAGAGGGTTTGTGGCGTCTCAGTCCATCGAGAACCTTAGACAATTAACCTTTTTAAAGATCTACTCCTTCACCGTAGCCCTACCACCAATCCGAACACACTCAAATGGCGGTGGACATCCAACCGACTGTTTAAGGTCAAATCCCTTTACAAGTTCATAGATAACACAGGACAAAGGGACCCGACGAACCAGCTAATCTGGAGACTAAAAATTCAGACCAAAATCAAAATCTTCATCTGGGTGCTAATCCGCAAGAGATTACTCACTGCTAATAGATTGCTGGCCCATGGGATGGTGGTGGATAAACACTGTGTTTTCTGCGTGCTCTCCACGGAGACCTGCGACCACTTTTTCTGCAACTGTGTGTCTTTGTACGTTTCCTGATCATTAGGGCGGTCCTACCTACTGGGATTCGAACGATGTTCGGGACCTTTGGACCAAATTAGTTGCTATCATCGACACAAAGAAGAGATCAGAAGCCTTGACCATTCTCGCGGCAATTTGGTGGGTAGTATGGACAGAAAGAAATAACATCATTTTCCATTCAATGATCCCCAACGCCACCCGAGCTCTTGATCAACCAAACTTCTGACGAAATTCTGGACCGAGCTCCTCTGACTGCCCCAGCTCCTGTTAATCTCTTTCTTTCACTCTACTCCCCACTTTCCCTTTCTTTCTTCATCTTCTTCACCTCCTTCCTGCTCTATTTTTGCTGTTACTCTTTGTAACTCTTATCGGAGGCCCTAGTTGCTTTCACACTGTACGCTTAGTTCATTTTACTTAATGAATGAAACAGGTAGCTCGCTACCTCTTTCTCAAAAAAATAAAGCTTAATATTAGTTGTGTACATGGTGCTACCACCATTACTAGATGCTAATTAATTAGAGATGGTATGGATTCAGTGGATCAAGTTATTGTTAACCAACAAATTTTTATCAGTGAAACAACCACTAATTATTAATAAGGCTATCATAATGAAGTACAATTAAACATGCTGGAGTTACCTTTGAATGTGTTCACATTCTACTTAACACATATGGCAAGCCTACTGACCGTCTCTCGAGCAAATGGCAAAAGGCTTGGTAGTTGGTACCCGAGATTCTAAGTTCGAATCCTAGTTGATTCACATTTCCAGCTAAGTTTATTTTTAAATGAAATAAACGAAGCGGGTAGCATGCTATCTATCTCTCTCAAAAAAAAAAACACATATAGCAAGCCTAAGTATATATATATATCAACTTACATTTGCGTTAAGATAATAATTTAATGCACTCCCTATATATTGTGTATACATAAACAAAGTTTATAGGAGGGGAAGCAACCTGTCAAAGGAGATCATGCATGGACCCAAAAAGACGTGGGTGAGACTCACAAACCATGAATAGTCGACGATCTCTCCTGGTGGTGGGAGGGCACCACTGGGCATGCAGGCCCATATAGCAAATCTTCTTTTTATGAACGATTAAAACGTACTCCTTGCACATAAATTACCTTAGAAAGAAAAGAAAGAAAGAAAGAAAAAAAAAACACTTGTGCAACATTGATCAACTTATTATACATGGGTTCTCACTTTTTTGTATGTGTAGTTCTCTCCTGTTCATGGCTTTTAGCTTTAGCAGTTCCCTCGGCGGCGTCGACTCGAGGTGTTCTACTACATGTAGAGTATAACCAGGTGATAAAACAATGCTCTTTGTCGCTTGCTAATAAACTACGTGTAGTAATTAATTCCTCTCGTATTTTCATTTGGTGACTGATACTGCGCTTTTACGTACGCAAATAACCGTGTTTTTAGGTGTGATTATCAGCAACGGCATCATCGAACTAACCATATCGAAGCCTCAGGGTCGCATTACGGGAATTCGGTACAATGGTATTGATAACTTGTTGCAGTATTCATCTAACAAAAGCAATTTAGGCGGGTACGTAGTTTCATAAACACCTACTGCTACAGTAAAAAAAGAACTGTTGAACTTTGTAGGATATGGTTTGCGTCAAACTAATAATTCAATCTTTTGCATCGCTTTTAGGTATTGGGATCTTGTATGGAACTTTCCTGGTTCTGGACGAAGAGGAATTTTCGCGATGTGAGTTTGTAAATTTCTTTCTTAAATGCATTTCCTCGCGATCTTACCTTTTTTTCATTAAGTTTCTGAGTACAAATATCTGTATTAGCTAGAATTTTAAAAATTAGCCCAATTTATTGCACGAATTTAACAAGAGGGTAAGATTGCGACGAAATAGAGAAACCTGTAACAATTGAATTGAGGGGGATCTAATTGAAACTGCACTATAATGTTGAGTGTTAGTACAAGCAAAAACTGCTTATTCTGAGAAAGAGGCGGAGACATGTTATGCAGATTTGAGGGTACAGAATATGAGGTCATAGTGCAGAAGGAGCATCAGGTGGAGGTTTCTTTCAGCAGAACATGGAATCCGTCGCTTCATAACGGTGTCCGATTGAACGTCGATATAAGGTACGCTATTGAAATCCTAATATAAAAAAGAATGATTTAAAATCATTGTATACAATAACTCGAAGATTTGATCAGGTATGTAGTGCTTCGCGGTAGTTCAGGGTTTTATAGCTATGCGATCTTCGAGCATAAGAGAGGCTGGCCCGGTTTAGACCTTTCGGAGACTCGAATCGCCTTCAAGCTTCGCGAAGACAAGTAAGAACTTTTCTTTTTCTTCTTCTTCCTTGTTCTCTTAGCTGCATTGTGCCAGATCGTTGGCGCTAACCATTAATCCTGAAAGCTCGAACTGTTAGAAATATATAACTAATTCACTTAAAGTTATAGATATAGTGCCCACAGATTTCAATTGTGACTCGACTCATTCAGCTACACGCCACTTCGAGCATGACTCAGCCCAATCTGACCTCCTGCCATAGGATAGGATGTTGGCCCTTTAAGCCAGCACCTTGTTGTATTATAATGAACCTAATTGAATTTGGTGATTTATCGACTTGTCAGGTTCCGATACATGGCGGTAGCAGACGACAGAAGAAGAAAAATGCCGAGAGCTGAGGATCGGCAGTTCCCACGAGCGGTGACATTGGCGTACAAGGAAGCGGTTCGAATCGTGAACCCGCTCGAGCCCGAGTTCAAGGGCGAGGTAAAATCCAACTCGATGATCAGCAAAATCAAAACTTTAATTCTGCGTAAGTAAATAAACTCTATTGATACTGAGGCTTATGATCAGGTGGATGATATAAGTACCAGTACGTTGCTAACAAGAAGTAGGTGCATGGATGATCTGGGGCTTGCTCTGGAGTGCAGCCACGTGGGCTTCTTCATCACGCAGGCAACGTATTCCGCGGCTCGGCGGGCCCTTATCATGGAAGATGCACCTCGGTCATGTCGGTATCGACCTCTTTGGCGTGAGTCTGGCGCTTTCTGTTTTCGGTAAAAAACAAACATGACAAAATAGCGCTGAATTATACCTATTTTGAGCTCGGTTATTCAATTCTTTTTGATAATTTGATTTTGCTATCCAACCTGTTCAAATTCGTTTGATTTGACTTCAAAACTAACAAACTTATTTTAAATGAATAAAGAGTTGAGAAAATTGCATAAAAAAATACACAGGTTAAATTTGTAAAAATAACCACAGTATTGCAAATTTTGAGTCAAAGGACGTTGACCTGACTCAAATCAAACAAATTGTAAGATTGGATAATAAAATCAAATTTTGAACAGCTGGATCACCGATTCAAATAATAACATTGGTTCAGTATAAGTTCTGTACGTTTAAGTTGTCATTATTTTTCTTAAGCAAGTTAAGGTATATTTAACTATCCGACTGAATGTCTTAATAAGATTGAAAGGGTACGTATAAATTGGTAGATTGAGATAGAGATAAAACTTAACCGCTAAATGTTGAACAGGTGGTAGTTGAACCCACGATTTTGCAAATGAAAGGGATATAGTAAAATTTACTCTGATATCATATTATCAAAAATTAATTCGATATAGCAGGAACGACGCTTAGAATATATAGTGAGCAGTTATCTACTACATTTGATATAGACGTAATTTATTCATCGATGATGCATACGACAGTATACAATGAATTTTCTGAGCGATCAACTAACGGAAGGAGCGCGCTTTTTCCGGCTGGTAGACGGGAGCGACTGGAAGAAAGTTTAGGGCCCGCTTTTCAATCTACTTGAATTCCTGGGCTGCAACACAAAGAGACGTTGCACTTAGCACCTCTGGGAGAATGCAAATAAGTCCGTTCAGGTAAGTAATTAGGACCATAAATCAAATGATTAGTAGTCCTTCTATAGAAAATATACTAGTTTGACCTTTTGTAGTGTTGCTGAGCTTTGGATAGAGATTGGCTTCAGTATTATAGAGTGTCGATCATCTCTGAGAGAGTGTCGAGCTGAGTCCGGTAGTCAGTTCTGCCATCGAATTGATCAGGAATTGGACTCCGGCGCACCTCAAAAAGCAAAACTGAAGTTTTCACAGATTGCGGCGACTCTGCCGCCGCCCAGAACAATTGTTAGGTCGCCCAGAAACGAGTGTTGATTTTAATTGAAACTGGAAGCCAATTCGGATCCTATGTTCCGGGCGTCCCAGAAGTGGGTCCGGAAATTCGCACCATCGTGAATATCGCTTGCTTCGACGCGTGGCATAGGGTGGTAGGTGACTCCGCCGGAAGCGTTTACGGGCGCAGCAACACCGCGGCGAGAGACCGAAGTGGCCCGTTTTGTGCAGTCGGGATGTTCTGGTCGCCCAGAAATGGTTCCTGGGCGCCCAGCGCGGAAAAATGCCCGTTTCTGGTCAGGGGCACTGATAGCAGCTTAGTTTGACTTTTTGGATCGTTCTAACCACTATAAATTACTTGTAAGCGTCCCATTTGGCTGCTCACTTTCTTCCTTCCTTCCAGAGAAACCGCCTACTTAGCCTCTCAAAACCTCGATTGCTTCAAATTGCATGCAATTCCATTGGATCCACTTGATGGTTGTGGCTGATTCTGCAGTTCTTCACTCGACACTCCCAAGTGTTTGACTCGTCGTGGCGACGAGGAAGATCGATATCGACAAACTTGGTTTGCTGGATGTCTATGACTTCCCAGAGGAATCCACGAAAAGCCATGATTCACGAGGAGAATTTAGTGCAAGGGTTAGCTCAGTCGAACTACAAAGTTGTTCCTCTGCTGTTGTTGCTGTGGGTCAGAATTGTAAGTTTTTGAGTTCCTTGTATTTGGGTGAACACTTTGAAGCAGGGTGCTTTGGTGGAGTTTGAGTCACGTTCACCATCACCCAGCACTGATCATGCCTCTTACACGCCTGATTGGGAGGGGGGGGGGTCGGGTTCATTAGGTGAGTTTTGACAGATGGAGATTGGGATTTTTAAGCTTAAATGCTGTTTTGGCGGACTTTAATCGTCGACTGTTGTATTTCAGCTCGCTGCGACGTAGAGCATGCATTTTCGTCGAGACTCTGATTTCGTTGTTATCGGAGCTTGCGAGAAGCAATCCACGAAGTCCTTAGCTGTGGATTGTTGGTGAAGGTTACTTGTCGATAACCTTTCTCTTCTCTGCTGCTGGTTACTTGGACTGATTGTGGATTTTATGATTTTTATCTGAATTTTGGGTGGCAATGTAAATCCAGATCTTAAGGGCTGTTGATTGCCTGGTTTGAAGAGGGTTTCCAGCAGTGTTGCTCTGAGGATCGAGAGCCTACAATTGCTGCCGAGGATTTGCAATTAGAGTGGGTGTTTTCGGTTCGCTCGCTAAGGCATGTTAGTCCAACGGTTATAGTTTGAGTGTTGTAAATATGGCTTTAATTCATCGATTAGCATTTTGAATGTACTAGTGAATTAAGAAAGTATGGCCTGAAATGAAAATATTTAAGAGTTATACATGTTTGGACTTGATAAATTTGAACTTAGGAGAAAACCTGCGTTTTGACGCCGTCCATATGCTTAAAACTATCCAGATTTAGGGCTCTAAGAGCCGTGTATCGATGTATCGTTGCCGAGTCACGTGCAATGGATACCTGGGCTAGTTTAGAAGTATTTACACATCGTAGCTGGTTCGCCGAGTGAATTTTTTTTTTGGCAAGGTCCGTTCAGGCCGTTACGGGACGAGTTGGTGCCGTCAGAGTTACGGTGGACGCGGATCTCGCTTATGTTGCGTCAGGAGAGCCGAGGCGACAGTTACCTGTTGTTTTAACCAGTATTAAGTCGTTTAATTGAATTGGCTAGTTGGAGCTGGAATTGCTCGACAGAGACAAAGATACCTGCATACTCGGTTGGGTAGCGCCCAACGAGATGTGCACTCCGGAGTCAGGCTTGTGCTGTTTGCGTTGTGTCGCTCATGGCCATGGACTTGCTCTCCACAGACCAGTTTTTAGTGTGATAGAATGCCCGATAGTCGCAACGGGCCAGGGACGGTGTGTTCACGAAGTCCCTGAGGGATCCGTAGATGTCTACAGTCCCGATTGGATTGGTCAGATTTTATGACATTTCCTACATTGGTTATGTAATGGCATGGAATAGTATTAGTGATTTTGTTAGCGGTTGATGTTGTTTCTGCTTTTCCTACTTTCTTGCTACCGTCCTGTAACTTAGTGGGTGGAGCGAGTGTTGTTTTTGGCGGTACCTCACTGATGACTACTTGTTTTTATAGTAGTTCCTCACCCAGTTGTTAACCATTCTGCTCCCCAGTTTGCAAGAGCCACCAGTTTCGGGCTGCTCGTCCTTCCGCGTCAAGGATCGAGGTAAGGGCACGCGAGTTACGAGCGCCTACTACCGCGTGCCTGAGCTTGAGAGTGCTCCTAACTGCATACATGTTTTGTTTCGAGTGTTATGTACATAGTGATCATTACTCGCCAGTGGAGTAGCTTTGTATTTGGATTGGACTATGTATATGAAACTCAGTTGTTTAGCCTTTCTTTATTCCTTAGAGCCTCTACTACTGTCGTAGTAAGTGTTGATGTACGAGGTACAGGTACGCTTCTATACAGGGGAAATTCCTTTGTATACAGGGCGGATTTGTCGGCGTGCCAGGAGAAAGTGTAATCGCGGGGCGTACAATTTAAGTGGGTATCAGAGCTTTGGCTGTAAGGTCTGGGACCTAGAAACTAGTTTGTGGCAAACCTTAGGGAAGCAAGACGTGAGAGCCGTACGATTTTATCTGCGAAGTCATATTGATTATTGTTTCTAAACTCTCTCTTAGAGTAAAAACAGAGTGAGTGACTGAAGGAGTTTCTGTGTCGGCCTGAGAAAATTAATGTGGCTGGCAGAGCGACATACAATTTTGGAGGGAAACAGGGACCCCTTCTGGGACTTTCGTTTGATTGGGTCGAGAGTGTTTTGTTGTTATCTGACCGGCCGGAATTGTTCCTTTAAGCTATGTATCTCTGCCGAGGGTCGAAGCCGTCGTTTGCGGGAGCGCGCCCAGTTGGGCGCCGGATCATGCTGGACCTTCTGAGAGAATCTGAGCAGATGGAGCAGAGTACTCGACGGGACAGGGTGACAGACTGGTGGTCGTGAGTGTACCCGATTGGGAGCGCGAGTGCGCGACCAGAGACTAAGCGTACCCCGTGATTTGAGTGCACAGTTAGCTCCGACGCTGACGCGAAGTGACGAGACAGCAGGGGGAGGCTATTGCAGATTGTTGTTGTGAGAGGAAGCTGGCAGACGCACCGGTTCTGTAGCCGCGAGGCACCAGAGTCCTCAAGTTCACCTCGACTATCCAGTGACATGCACCAGCTGCGACCAGTTCTCCATCAGCAGCAGTTCCATTGTAGCGCCAGTTGTGGCCTTGCTAGGGGGCGCAGTAACTCGTTGACTTGAGCCGAAGCTGAGGCGGTGGACGGAGAAGGTTAGCGTCGTTTTCGCCGATTTTGATCCACCGATCTTCGATGGCAGACGGCACTGAGGCCTGATGTTGAGGGATGGGTCAACGTGCGAACTGGACGGTAAGTTTTATTTGAGACCTGTTCGTATCCAGAGGGGAGCAGTCTTGACCTGGGATACATGTCAGAGGTGATGCTCGATGACTGGTGCGAGGACGATGGCGAGACGCAAGGGGCTAGATGGCCGGCGCAGCTGAGTGGACGAGTTCTGTGGAATGCTGTTTGGGATGTCCTTTCCCGACAGTGTGAAGCAGACAGCTCGAGGAGGACTTGAGGAGGGCTTCAGTCAGAATCGCCCCAGTGCAAGGAGTACGTTCGGAGTTTACTCGAGCTCCTGACTGTGTAGCCATTTGTCCTCAGTAGACAGGCGCACCGCGAGTATACATGTTCAGCAGGGCAGACCGGATCTCTTCAGGTAGTGCGGGCCGGCAGAGGTCGAGGACGCCTGGATTGCGTCCATAGAGCAGGCCCTATGGGGACCGAGAGGCGAGGTGATCACTGGCAGGGAGAGGACTCAGGCCGTCGGGCACGGGTCAGGACAGAAGGCCCCTTTCCCTAATGACGAGGGCATCGTAGCAGCAGACGTCCGCCGAGACCGGGCTCTCACGATCACGTTCTCCAGGGTCGTGGGTCCTGTCCGGAGCGTCAGCGTTCCAGGGGATCCCGTCAGCAGGGGCAGACTCAGAGGACGCACAGTGTGTGATCTGCGGTGGACGCGACTGGCCTCGCAGTGCGAGCAGAGAGAGGGTAGATCTATAGATGTTGGTCAGCTCGTGACATCATGAGGGCGCTGTCCGGCAGCATCTCCAGCACCGTCATCAGCTTCGGCACCACCAGCACCACACAGTCTTACGGAGGCAGCACGAGCTACCTGCCAGGAGATAATCGTTCAGTTGCCGCGGGCGAGATGGCGGCGACAGCAGGCTCCGAGTGCCGGGTCTATGCAGCTCAGGTGGAGGACTCTTCAGCAGCCGACCGAAGTGGTGGCGAGGTATCCTGTTGATTTTTGGATTAGAGGTTCGCACTCGTTTTTGATAACCGTGCATCCATTCCTTGTTACCGAGATTCTGCAATTGTTGCATGGGTCTAGAGTTAGGGCGTTGTCTTCAGGCATGAGAAGGTGCAGATCCCCGGACCATGTCTTGCAGGTTACGGAGTGTTGTTTGGTCTGTCGGTCAGTAGACTCTGGGTCATGCCCGCAGAAGCTGTTGGAGTTATGGGCCACCTGCAGGATTCGACGTAGTGCTCGGTATGGATTGGCTGGCGCGGTACTGATGCTACGATCGACTGTGGAGTCGAGGAACGGTGACGTTACGCGCCGAGCCAGGCTAGGAGGAGTTTACTTCAGAGGCTGCAGGATGTCGCGCTTGTTTGCCATCCTGGAACTTCCTGGCGAGGGCTCGACAGATGCCTGAGCAGTGGTGTATCGGCTTTCGCTAGCGACAGTGGTGGAGGCCGTACGGCGGCGGCCGAGACTCGCAGACATCCCAGTATCCAGCGTTTTCCGGATGTATTTCCCCCAGTTGACGAACATTGCGATTGGCGGAGAGGGAGATTGAGTTTGTGATTGATGTAGTTTGCCTGGAACTGCACCAATTCTCAAAAGTACCTACATGGATGGCACGCAGCACCGCAGAGCTGAGAGACAAATGGCGCAACTTCAGGATTGATGGATAGAGGGGTTGTAAGACCCAGTGATGTCGCTTGGGGAGCGCGGTGTATTTTAAAGAAGAAGATGGTTCGCCAGGTATGGTAGATTAACAGAGCTGAAATAAAGGACCTATCAAGAAAAGTAAATCCTCTGCCGCGCATTGATGAATTCTATTCGATCATCTGCACGGATCATGGTCTTTTCGAAGATTGATCTCCAGTCAGCGTTACCACCTAGTTGAGGGTGACGGCCGAGGATCGTTCGCCAAAAGACGGCTTTCGACTCCGTGTACGTGGCACTTTATGAAGCTTCACGGTGATGCCTTTTGGATTGACTAATGCCTCCTGCCCCTTCCAGATTTGATAATAGAGTGTTCAAGCCGTTCTGGACAGGTTTTGGTATTTCTCATCGACGATATCCTGATTTACTTTACTCCTGAGTGATGCCTGAGCATAGGAACACTTGAGGATGTGCTACATGCTTTGCGCGAGAAGAATTGTATGCCAATAAACGAAGTGCGAGTTCTGGCTACGGATGTTGCTTTCTTGGGCCGACGGTGATTTCAGCTGAGCTAGCGTGACCCGAAGTAAGATTGAGGCGATTCGAGCGAATTGGCCTATGACCGAAGTCTCGTCTGCTTCTCAACAAGCGTTACTACTAGTGAGCAGCTACTGGTCGAGGTGAGGAGTTTCCTTGGA